>NW_006408561.1:1854113-1855006 GCF_000296735.1 Chrysochloris asiatica
TCTTTAGAGTTCTAGGTTTGAGTTTGTTTTCATATATGGTGTAAGATATGGGTCTTATTTCATTCTTCTGCAAATGGATTTCCAGTTTTGCCAGAACTATTTATTGAAGAATCTGTCTTTTCCTCATGTAATATATTTTGGTCCTTTGTCAAAGTTCAACTGACTGTATGTGAATGGATTTACTTCTGGGGTCTCAATGATGTTTGATTGATCTATATATCTTTCATTGTACAAGTACCAGGCTATTTTGACCACTGTTGCTGTGTAGTAGATTTTGAGATCAAGGATTGAGAGGTCTCCAACTGTGTTCTTCTTCTTAAGCAATATTTTGCTTACCTGAGTTCTCTTTCCTCTCCTTGTAAAGTTATGACATGGAACTCTGGATTAGGATTGCATTATATCTATAGATCATTAGGGTAGTGTTGACATTTTCACTGTTAAGACTTCCTTTCCATGACCATAATATATTCTTCTATTTTTGTGCATTTCTTTCATTTCTTAGAGTAGTAGTTTGTACTTTTCTTTGTTAATTTTTTCCCCTCTGGTTAGATTTATTCCTAAGCATTTCATCTTTTGGGTGGCTATTGTAAATAATATAGTTTTCCTAATTTCATTTTAAGAACTGTCTTTATTAGTGTAGAGGAATCCATATTATTTTTCTGTATTGATTTTATACCCTGCCACTTTACTGAATCTTTCAATGACTTCCAATAATTACTGAGTCGTTTGGATTTTCTATATTTAAGATACTATTATCTGCAAATAGAGATAATTTTACTTCTATGTCAATTTGGGTGCCTTTAAATTCTCTTTCTCGCCTTATAGCTCAGGCTAAGACTTTGGGTTCTTTCTTGTTTTGGGATGTATGCATTTATTGCTATAAATTGTCCTCT
>NW_006408561.1:1864143-1864687 GCF_000296735.1 Chrysochloris asiatica
GAGGCACTCACTCATCTCTGCCAAGAAATTTAGAAGACAACTATCTGGTCAACTGATTGGAAGAGATCTATGTTTATGCCCATTCCAAAGAGAGGTGACCCAATATAATGTGGAAATCATCAGACAATCTCTTTGATATCCCATGCAAGTAAAGTTTTACTAAAGGTAATACAAAATGGCTGCAAATGTACATTGACAGAGAACTTCCAGAGGTTCAAGCCAGATTCAGAAGAGGACATGGAATGCTAGATATTATTGCTGATGTTCGATGGATCCTGGCTAAAAGTAGAGCATACCAGAAATACGTTTACCTGTGCTTTATTGACTAGGCAAAGGCTTTTGATTGTGTGGATCATAACAAGCTATGGACAACATTGTGAAATATGAGTATTTCTGACACTTAATTGTACTCATGAGGAATCTGTACATGGACCAAGAGGCAATTGTTCGAACAGAACATGGCAACACTGAATGGTTTAAATTAAGAAAGGTGTATGACAGGGTTGCATTCTCTCACCATACTTATTCAACCTGTATGCTGAGC
>NW_006408561.1:1866492-1872043 GCF_000296735.1 Chrysochloris asiatica
CACAGTACGACAAACTGACAGAGGAATCTGATTTAAATGGCCATGTAATTTGTAATTCACACATAAGCATACAAGAATTATTTGGAGCTTTGTGCTATAGGAAATCAGGGAGTTTTGTTGGGAATTTTGAATGTTTGTCCTGTTAGCTAAGAGATTCTTTGCGTGTGTGGAAGCCCAAACCAGTTGAGACTGACTTGGGCTGGTTATCAGCTAAGTACGGCTGCTGGTTTCTGAAAAACAGTTAAAATGGAAGTTATGAACTGCACAGTGAATTAACAAAAGAAAGGGTAACATTAGCTCTTAAATGTGACAGTTTCATAGGAAGTAGGTGTATTCTAGCTGTGGGTCAAAGCAAAATAAGGCTGAAGTGATAATAGAGTCTAACCCAGGTTCTGGTGAGTGATAGGTTGATTTGATAAAATTGAGTCTAATCTGGGCCCTTGTTAGTCAGTTTAGTTATACCAAATTCCTCCGTTTTTTGGGCATGCTTACACAACACTTAGGAATAAATGGTAGTTTATCTTCATTTTTCTGTGCTGTGCTAGTACTTACTGGCTCTACAGCAGCTGCTATCCAAATGCCCATACCCAGGGGTCTCCAAAATTTGGGCGAGGTGCCCAAAAGAGTAAGACCTAGAAAAATAAAAATACACATGAAAGAAAGTTGGACAGAAAACATCTCTGGCTCTGAATTAATAAACTCTAGTAAATCCTTTCACTAACAGAGGAAAGTTTTATGCAATCTGTGTTTACAGATTGATTTTGTGTTGAAATAAAATCCTAATTTATTTTCAAGAGAGTTTAGAGACAAATGTTTTAAGGACCTCTTTCTGCTCTCCCCTTCACTACCCACCCCGCATCCCATGATATTTATGAATCTTGTGGCAGATTCTGGCTCATAATTCCTCCTTTTCTCTTTATCAAAACCTGGAAATAGACGATCATATCCCTTTCCCCTGAGTTAAGTAGGCTGGGATTTCTTTTGCAAATGTCCTAATATCTAGTTCTGTGACCTTCAGTAACTCTCTTAACCTATATGAGCTTCGGTGTGAAATGGATGTGAGTTTCTTCAAGCTCCAATAGCCCCTGAAGCCCTGCACACACCCCTACATCTCTTTCTGTGGTCTCTACCTTTCCAGACATTCTGGAACCTCAGGCCTGGAGTCTGTCCAGACCTCTGCCCTTCCCACTTCCACAGGCTTCTCTCTGCTTCCTCTTCTTTCTTACCTGATTTCAGTTAGCTAAGAAATCTGGTAACGTAGTTGTTATGAGTTGGGCTGCTAACCTTAAAGGTAGCAGTTTGAAACTACTAGCCATTCTGTGGGAGAAAGGTGAGACTTTCTGCTCCTGTACAGATTTACAGCCTTGGAAACCCTGTGCAGGGTCGCTATGAGTCGGAACCCACTCCACAGCATATAACCAACCAATCACCTACCAGGGAAGTCAGAAAGCATCTTAGTTATTAGATGATTCCTGATAACTTTTGCACATACCTATTTCACTCAATGGAATATGAGTATAGTTTCCTTTGTGCATGTATAACAGTTATAATTCTCTGTTTATATCATAGGGAGCACAATGGCTCTAGTGGATGGGCACTGGATTGTGAACCACAAGGTCAGCAGTTCTAGTCCACTAGTTGTTTTGGGGAGAAAGATGAAACTTTTTGTTCCCACAAAGATTAATAGCCTCAGAAATTCTATATAGAATCACAAGAGTCAGAACTGACTTGAAAGCATTTAAGAACAACATCAATTTACATCATAAGGCGTTATGGTGGCATTGTGGGCTAGGCAGTGGACTGCTAACAACAAAATTGGACATTTAAACTCACCAACTGCTCCATAAGAAAGATGAAGCTTTCTGCTCTTGTAAAGATTTACAGTCTCTGAAATCCTATATAAGGTCCCTATGAGTCAGAATCAATGGGATGTCAGTGCATTATTTATATCACAAGAATCTCTGTGTGGCACAAAAAGTTTGAGCTCAATTTCTAACTGAAAGTTTTGCAATTTGAACCCACTCTGGAAGAATAGCCTGGCAATCAGCTTCCATAAAGATTATAGTCAAGAAAACCTTACGGAACACAGCTTGAAATGGACACAATGGCATTCGTTTTTGGTTGGTATTATGTCACTGGCTGTTTACTCAATTAATGCCCATCTCCACCACCATCATGTAGACATCATGTGGATCAATTTCTTTTGCTTGCCCCTCCATCTTTAGTCACCCACATATGTCTGGTACACAGTAACACAGTAGTTGCCTGTCTAGTACATATTTGTTTGAACCAGTGAATGAGTCCTTTAGGGGAGGAGAAAGTATCATCTTTCTCCTGTGGAATGACTGGTAGATTTGAACTGCTGACCTTGTGGTTAGCAGCCCAACTTTTAATCCATTGTGGCACAAGCTGAAGTTGTTGTTGTTAAGTGCTGCAGAGTTGGTTCTGACTCACAGTGACCCTGAATAGGGTTTCCAAGGAGCTGCTTGTGAGCTTGAACTGCTGACCTTGTGGTTCAAACCGACTTTGCAGTCCAACACATTAACCACAGTGCCACACCAGGACTTCTTTAGGAGTCGTTGTTAAATGCCATAGAGTCGGTACTGACTCATAGTGAACCTGTGCATAACAGAATGAAACACTGCCCTGTCCTGGGCCAACCTTACAAATATTGCCTCACTTGAGCCCATCAATGCTGCCACTCTGCCAATCCATCTTGCTGGGGGTCTTCCTTTTTTTCTCTGACCCTCCTCTTTACCAAACATGATATCCTTCTCCAGTGACTGGTCCATCCTGACAATATGTCTGAAGAATGAGAGACAAAGTTTGGCCATCCTGGCCTCCAAGGAGCCCTCCAGCTGCACTTTGTCCAACACAGAAGAAGTTCTTATGGCAGAACTTCATGGCACTTTCAATATTTTCCTCCAACACCATAACTCAAATGCACCAATTCTTCTTTGGTCTTCCTTATTCACTGTCTAGCTTTCACATGTGTATGAAGTTATTGGAAATATCATGGCTTGGGTAAGGTGTATCTTACCACACTTGAACCCATCAATGCTGCCACTCCACCAATCCATCTCACTGGGGGTCTTCCTCTTTTTCTCTGACCCTCCACCTTACCAAATATGATATCCTTCTCCAGCGACTGGTCCCTCCTGACAATATGTCCTAAGTATGAGAGATGAAATTTGGAGTAGCATACCTTAAATCACATTTAGCAGATAGTTTAAGGTTGACTTTGATGGGATTCTTGTTGGTTTTTGTAGAGTCATCCTGACTCCCTATCTAAAACAGCTACCAGCTCTCATACTCTGGGAATTTTCCATCTTTTTATCCTAACTTATTTTTCTTCTTAGCATATACACAATCTGAATTTATTTGTTCCCTGTTTTACTACATGTCTCTTCTGCAAAAATGTAAACTACATTTGGGAAGAAACCTTTTAAAATTATCTATAGGTGCAATGTTCCTAATACGTTAAAGAGTACTGGCACATAGTACAATTGTAATCAGGAGCTCTACTTGTGTAGTGGTTACAAATCAGGCTGCTAACCTCAGGGTCAGCAGTTCAAAACTACCAGCTGTTCTGTGGGAGAAAAATGAAGCTTTCTGCTCCTGAAAAGATTTATAGCCTCTGGAACCCTGTATAGGGTCGCTGTGAGTCGGAACCAACTCAATGGCACATAACCACTACCACCAATCAGTGTTAGTTGGCTGAATGAATGAGTAAATGAATGAACTGTCATTGTTTATAGCTTATTCAAATGAATTGACTCTCTGCATTGGTTTTCTTCAGTATCATTTCCTTGCTCTGTCCCAGACTGCTACTCAGTAATATTCTTTATCCTCCAAGAGCATATTGGCTTGTCATATTTTTGTGATTTCTCCTACAAAGCCTAGAGCTGAATCTGTGGTCTTGAATGATAGTCAATTTAGAGCAAACCTTCCTCTCTCTCACTTTCTTCACTCTTCTTTGTCTTTGAATTTTCAGGAGCTCTGAGAAGAATGGGAACTAGAGATTTGAACAGAATGTACTAACTCTCTTCAATGCAATAATATTTCCTTCGCTGGGCAGGCAGGCATGCGTGCTACTCAGACCTCTCTGGTGGCCAAGAAACATCTGCTTTAACTAAGCCTTATGTCTTGCAAAGCACTCAATGCTGCTAGCTGCCTCCAGCACAGTGCCCAGGGTACCTTCCCTACCTTCTGTTACTGCTGCCTATTTAGTAGTTGCTTTTCTCATCCTTTTGTGCCTTTGGGTGTGTGTTTTTTGTTGTTATCTACAGAACCTCTGAGCTTTCTTATTGTAAAACTGGAATAGAGAAACAGGATTAACAGATGTTTTTGCAGGATAGAGGAGAATTAATGTCTTCCCTGGTCAACATAGAATATTTTGCTACAATTAAATTTCTTGTTTGCTTAATTGTGGTTTAAAGTAAAGACTGTGTGTGGGTGATGTGTGTGGGGCATGGGGTAGGTGAATAGAGGCTAGGGATGGGGGCAGGAGATGTGGAACATTTGAAATAATCCCTAAGGGAAAAAAAAACTTGCCAGCTTTTTTAAAGGATATTTTCTTCATACTTCTGATGAAATCTTGTTTGTTTGTATAGCAGGCACAAATGAGCTTGATTTTAACCTAATGTGGCTGAGTGATTGGCTCATTTTGTTCCCTAACAGCATGAAAAGAGTCATAAAAATTGGGGAAATAAAGAGAATTTACTACGGAACCAGCAAATGCTTTTATTGTAAAATGCTTATCTGTAATGAATTTGATAGATTTATAAGTCACTTACTGACTGTGCTTGATATTATATTAACCTTTAACAGCTTTTGAGGGTTAAAGCTAGATTTAGTTTAGAAAAGCATTCCACTTATAAACCCCAGTTAATTTTCATGAATACCTGACATTCTTAAAATGGACTGTTCTCTTAAGAATAAATTGGAATATTGAGAACATTGTTTCACTCAATATGTGCATGTGATGAAAAAGGTATTGTTCCTGTGTACAATAATACGTTAAAAAACACACACATGAAAGATTGTTTAACCTATTTACTCACATGATCTGTGTTAGAATCTTACCATATAAATTATTCCCATCAAGGATGTGCTGTTTTATATGATTAGATTGTTAGCCTTCTTCAAATGTCTTCTATAGATAATTTAGCAAAACTATATTTAAAGCAGTTCCCGATGAGAGGTCCTGGAGTTCACATTTTTGCTTTTAATTGATACATTAGTCTTCCTACATGGTAAGATTTCATAAATGGCTTCTTATTCTTTTCTTGGGAGATAGCTATTATATATCATTCAGTGCATTTCTGGTTTTACCTTAGGGAATTTACAAGGGTTGTCATTGCTTTGGCTTCAGCTGAAACGCAAGGTGCTTTAAATTGGATCTTGTATTTGTGTTCAGGATTGATAAAACTCTTTGTGTATATTTTTACAAGAAAGTCCTACAAAGGTTACATTGGCTAGGCTAATTTGAATAACAAAATATTACTTTCATACTTGGTTATTTGCAGGAGTTTTCTCTCCGTCTCCAGTT
>NW_006408561.1:1873100-1878907 GCF_000296735.1 Chrysochloris asiatica
AGATAATAGAAATAAACAAAAATAAAAAACTAAGACCTTCTATAATTAAACCATCCAAAGATCACCACAGTTAAAGATTTGCTATAACCTTTCATAGCAATTTTTTTTATGTTATAATTTTCTTAATGTTAATGTTCATCTTTTAAAAACACAAAAATGGGATCCTCTGATTAAAGAATAAAGAACATATAATTTAAAAGGATATGTATGTTTTCTATCTGTTGCTTAATTTGTAACCCTTTCTTCTGCCTCATGAGACAGATAATGTTTGCAAAAGAGAAGAATGTAGTTCCCATCCCAAGATATCAGCTACTCAAGTGACTGAGTTGAGATAAATTGGAAATAGACATGGAAACCCTGGAGAACCTTTAGAAGGAAGAGTGATGTTGAGCAAAAAATTGCCTTAGAGAAGCCTTTCTTTCATATGAAAACAAAAACAACAAAAACTTCTTATGCATGTTCACGAGTCACAAAGCAGGACTGGGCATTTTTTTTAAGACTCATTTACAAAAAGTTGTGATTGGCAGAAAGAGGGGTGTTACAGGGTGTATTGTTGTTATTGTTGTCAGGTGCCATCGAGTCAGAACCGACTCATAACAACCTCATGCACAGCAGAATGAAACAATGTCCGATCCTGGGCCAACCTCACTACCACAGCCACACTCGATGCCATCAATGATGCCACCTGGACAATCTATCTCATTGGGGGTCTTCCTCTTTTTTCTCTGACCCTCCATCTTACCCAGCATGACATCCTTCTTCAGCGACTATTCCCTCCTGACAACATGTCCAAAGTATGAGAGACGAAGCTTAGCCATGCTGGCCTCCAAGGAGCACTCTGGCTGCACTTCTTCCAAAACAGATCTATTGGATCTTTTGGCAGTCCATGGCACTTTTAGTATTCTCCTCCAACACCACAATTCAAAAACATCAATTCTTCTACGATCTTCCTTATTCACCGTCCAGCTTTTGCATCCATGTATAGTTCCTGCTTATTTACTTACTATTTGTCAAGAGGATATGGGAAGTGTCAGATTTTACTGTGCGTGTAAGCTAATAAGTTAGTCTGTCAGTTTCATGAATACTGACAAAAGACAAGAGACACCTGGGTCCAAGATAAAGAACTTTTCTACTCATGGCACAAGCATGAGCTTTTTCAGTTTTCCTTCTTCCCTGGGTTTCAGGAGATATCATGGTTGACAAAGGTGACCCAAGGATGACAAAGAGTGGCCTAGGTATTTACTATGCAAGCTATGGGATTGTGGCAAAGATAAAGATCCTCAAATGTAGGGGACCTCAATTTTTTATAATGGGCTGCAAGCAAAACTGTTCAACCTTTGCCTTGTTGTTGTTAAGTGCCATCAAGTTGGTTCTGACTTATAGCAACACTGTATAGGGTTTCTGAGGAGTGGCTGGTAGAGTTGGGTTATTGTCATTTAATCCTTTAATTGCCAACAACCCAGGGAGAACTGGGTTATGAGATAGATTGCATCACTCTTTATTATAATGTCTATTTACTTGTCTGTCTTCATTCATTGGTCTGTGAACTCCTTTGTGGCTGGTGAGCCTAAGCAGAAAGCATCAGTGGTTGTGAGTATTCTCTCAGTAATCAACTGAAACTCAGAGTTACCTTAACCTCCTCTTAACTAACTCTAATGGTTATTTTTCCCCAATTTTATTTTATTTTTTAAAAGTGAGTGCATTTTTATTTCTCTCCACACTTAAGTTAGTTTGCTGTCTCATCTTTTGGTTTCCATACAATGGGCATCACATAAAACACAGGCTTCATCTCCTTTCTTTGTGTCTCTGTACATAACATCCCTTCAGAAAATCTTCTCTATGTCCTTGAACATAATATCCAGGCCAATGATGCCAATACAGAATTCCCACTTTAGTAGAATTTTCCTTAAAAAAAGTCTTGCTAAAATACAGCCCTTTTCCAGGCTGCCTTCAGAAGGGACAGTTTACCTAAAAATCAGTGATTGTAAACAAATGTAGGCAGGTTCTTTCTCTGTAGAAAGAGAATGTACCAGTCTTGGCCTCCTGAAGAGTTTAGGGCCCAGTTGCAGACCCTGGTAGGGCAATCAGTAATTGCATTACTATTTGATAGGAGGACAGCAGATCATTAAGTATCAGAGGAGACCAGGATATTTTACATTTTGGGTTAATCAGTTGCTTCTTTTATGACTTCTAATGGTATCTAATTTGGCAAATAAACACCTTTTTAATTAGCCCTGAGGGGTGGAAAGGCACTTGATGTTTGCACTTTTGTTACCAGAATTTGGCTCTGCCAGTCACAATATGTTTCAAAACCCTGAAAGTAAAGCCTGTACCTACCAGGAAACTCCATAAGGCATCAGGTAAGTAGGATTAATTTCATTCTGGGTATTCAATTAATGTAATTAATATGGTGTGTTATGACTTGGTCTAAGGATGTGATTTTTAAAAAAATTTCACATTGTGAACTCTGGGATGATGTGGGCTTGGGCATAGCTTGGGAAGTATGATTTTCAGCCTGGGGGAGTCCATGAGTATGACTCACCACTTGCCTCCATGGTGAGAGGATCTTTAAAAAAAAAAAGAAGAAGAAGAATGGCCTTGAAGCACCAGTCCTAACCTTCTTTCCCATGCTTATTGCAATTTGTTCTTGTTGGAAGGATTTCTCAGCTACCCTGTCTGCTTTAGGGTAACAGACAATGGGCCATTCTTACCTTCATTCCTTTGTCTCTTATCTTCTCCTTCAGCTCCTTCCTGACATTAAATACTAACCATCCTTCAAAAAGGCCCAGTCAAGCCTTGATCATTCATACATTTCTTTCTGCTCACTCCATTCCTCAGTGACTGCTCCTGCTTCTCAGTTCCAAAAGCATTTCTAGTCTTTACTAGAAATTACTAATTCATTTCTTCATTCATTCAACAAATATTTTGTGTCTGTTGTATCCAGGGACTAAGACAGATGCTAGCCCTGTTTCTATTCTTGAGTTCTTGTTCTAATAGGGAAGACAGACACTAAATAGCTATTATAGAATTAATCTTTTAATTATTATTATCATAAGTGCTGTAAAGAAGAAAAATTGTACTCTGAGGCACTACTCATTTGGCACTTGTTTGATACTCTCTTCAGGGAGGAAGAGATTATTTATAAATTGTGCTAAGCACTAGGCATATATTACCCCATTTTATCCTGACTACAGCCTTATTTGTCCTGGCTTTTCAGAAGGGAAATCAGTATTTTTGGCAATGTGAAGACATTTCTTCTTGCTAATGTATGGTGGAGTTGAAATTTGATTGTTAGCCTTGAAAATCTATGTTTCTGTTTGTTCTTTTGTGAGATGAGTTTCTTAACCCCCTTAACTAGAGAATATGAAGTGTTTGAACAAAACAAGGGGACACTGAATGGCTTAAGATTAGGAAAGATATGTGCCAGGGTCATACTTATTCTATCTGTATGCTGAGCAAATACTCTATAATAATTCTATCTGTATGCTAAGAAACTGGATTCCATAAAGCATTGGAGATTCATTAACCAGTGATATGTAGATGATGCAACTTTGCTTGCTGAAAGCAAAGAGGACTTGAAATACTTACTGATGAAGATCAAAGACCACAGATTTCACTATGGGTTGTACTTCAATGTAAAGAAAACAAAAATCTTTATAACTGTACCAATAAATAGCATAGTGATAAATGGAGAAAAAATTGAAGTTGTCAATGACTTCATTTTTCTTGAATCTAGTATCAATGCTTATGGAAGCCTCAAGAAATCAAAGAATATTTCATATTGGGTAAAATTGATGCACAAGACCTCTTTAAAATGTTCAAGAGCAAAGATGTCAGTTTGAGGACTAAGGTGCTCCTCACCGAAATCATGGTATTTTCAATAGCCTCATATGCATTTGAAAGTTGGACAATGAATAAAGAAGACCATAGAAGAATTGATGCATTTTAGTTATGGTGTTGGAGAAGAATATTAAAAGTACCATGGGCTTCCAAAGAACAACAAACAAATCTGTGTTGGAAAAAGTACAGCCAGAATGGCAAGACTTTGTCTCTCATAATTCGGACATGTTATCAAGAGAAACCAATCCCTGGAGAAGAGCATCATACTTGGTAAAATGGAAGGTCAACAAAAAAGAGGAAGACCCCACCCAATGTGATGGATTGGCATCATGACAGCAGCTATAGGCACAAGCATACCAACAATTGTGGGGATGACACAGGATTAGGCAGCATTTTGTTCTGTTGTGCATAGGGTCAATATAAGTTGGAACTTAACTTGAAGGTACCTAACAACAACAATGAATTATGAAAATAGGAACTTCTCCTTATACACATGTAACACACTGTCTTCCAAACAGGAAAATTCAGTGGCTGGGTGGCTACTTGACTAAAAGTAAAGAAGTGAGATGAAATGATAGTGAACTGTACCCACATTCTCTTCTGACACTCAGATTTAGGCTAGTTGTGAGTAGAGTTGATTATCAGCCAGCAGGAAAAAAAAAATTTTAAAGCAGATTCCTTTGAGTGAAGATTTTGGTGGTTGTGAGCTTCTGCTAGTTGTAGGCCTTGCCATTAAAAAAAAAAAAAAAAGATTCTCTTTAAAAAGAATGAAGGAGGGAGTAGGGTAATTGTGGATACTGAAGAAAGCATCTATTCTTAAGATGTGAGTGGTCAGTGCAGGCTGAAAATGGTGACTGTGGTAATCCTGGCCTGACTGGTAGTGAACTAGGAAGAGGTATGGATGGAAAAGTTTAATTGTGAGGTTGTTATGTATCTTGTTTCTTGACTGCTGCATACTGTTTTCTATCTTAGGAGCATGATTAGAACAACATACTTGGCTTTCAACATACTTGACTTTCAAACTCTACTATCCTACCATTTCAACCTATTCTTTCTCAACCTTCTTTCTAAAAGACTAAGGAATTCTAGCTTTGCCAGTTGAGTTTTATGCAATCCCATTATTGCCATTGTATTATTAAATAATATTCTAAATCTCTACCTGTATTTGTTCTTTGGCATATTAGAACTCAAGTAAAGAATGAACAATTCATCATTCTATATTGAAATAGATGTTGGTTCTTTAACAAAACCAGTACTGAATGTTCACCATTGTAGCCTTAATCTTTAACTCCCTGTGAATTTCTAAATGTCCTCCCCACTCCACAAAAAAGTTAAATAGTAGAATGTAATTTGCATGGATTTCCTAAATTACCAATAGACACATATCATTTCTTCATATTAAAGTCAGTGAACCTAATCGTACTGTTGTACAAGAAGTAAAATGCTTACCATGTGGGTGTTAACTAATTCTTTGTTATCAGGATGCTATTTAAAGCACTCAATAGATTTCCCTTATGAGCACATTGTAGCATATCAGAATGGTATCTGTTGAAACCTAGAGGACATTATGCTGAGTGAATTTAGTCAAATACAAAAGTACAAATATTGTATGAGCCCATTATTATAGAAAGTCAAGAAGGTCTGCATACAAAAAAGAGAAAAACAACAACAAAAAAATCACTCTTTGAATATTTCCAGAGATGGAAGGGAAAGAAAAAGATACCTGATGGGCATCACTTCAAGCACTATTCATTTTGCTAATAGGATTAGACTAGTTCCTTGGAGACAATCTGAGGTGGTGTGGTGAGGCTTGGCATGGACATTTTCACTAGGAAGAGGTCTTTTCTCTCACATTTATCGTCTGCTATGTCTTATACAAAGGAGCTCTGGTAGCGTAGTGGTTACGAATCGGGCTGCGAACCTTAAGGTCAGCGGTTCGAAACTACCAGCCGCTCCGCGGGAGAAAG
>NW_006408561.1:1879007-1881399 GCF_000296735.1 Chrysochloris asiatica
GGAAACCCTGTACAGGGTCGCTATGGGTCGGAACCGACTCGACGGCACTTAACAACAACAACAATGTCTTATACAAGGAGTCCTGGTATAGTGCTATAAGATAAGGTGCTGGACCTCAAATGCAGGTTTGAACCACAAGCCTGGTGATTCAAACTCTATAAGGAGTCGAAACTGATTCAATGGCACTTAACAACAACATGTCTTACAATGGAGTCCTGGTGTCGCATTGTAGGATAAGCACTGGACCCCAAGGTCATTTAAATCACGAGGTTGGCAGTTCGAACACACTAGCCACTCTTCAGAAACCCTATTCAGGGTCACTATAAGTCAGGACCAACTCAACAACACTTAACAACAACAACATGTCTTATTTTATCTTCTTTCTGTTCAGTTTAAATCTCTTCTCTTCCTTCTTTTTAAATCCATTTTCTTCTTCCTGGCCATTTTCTGTTCAGGAATTTAACTCGAACTATCTAAGTTAGTTTAACTTCTAAAGACATAAAGTAGTTAGTCTCTAGCCTGTCAACAGGTCAAGGTGAGGGAGGAGAAGGGTTGTTTGAGCTGCTGTATTCCTTTTTTTCTAAACAAAGGACCTATTATTATAGAGTACAGAAACCCAGAATACTGTATTTTCTATTTCATTGCATGACACATTGATTCTCACACATTTAAACATCCACACGGGAGAGATTATCAAGAAAAGGAATGAGATTGAGAAGAAAAGAGGGTATAGACCAGAACCCTGCAAAGCAATGACATTTAAGGCAAGTAGAGCAGAAGAAGCCACCAAAGGAAACCAAGGAGATGAGAGGAACACTAGAATAGCATGGGACCATGGAAACCTGGTGTGGGTAACAGCGGGTCAAGCCCTGCTGAGACATTATTAGCATAGAAATGTTTTCTTTAGATTGGCTAAATAAAGGTCATTGATCATTTTACTGAATAGAGTTTGGGGGTGCAATAGGGACAGACGATAGACTGGAGTGTGTTGAGCATCAAAGTAAGTGAAGAAATATGGCAGCAGATATGGTCATCACACTTTTATCTTCCATTCTAAGTCCCACTGTTTCCCCTTCCTCTCCAACACTTAACATATTTCAGGAGATATCGTACAATGTGGTCAAGAACCACTGCCAAAAGAGGCAGGGATAGGCTTTTAAAAGCCTATGTTTTGAATGGCCATATCCTGGGACAAAGCTGTTTACCTAACTGTCATCTCAGCTGAACTCCGTGCCTCTGATAACATTACACTTTACTGATTTTGACTTAAATTTGACCCCTAGTATGACATAAGATGCCTTCAGAAAGCATGATACTGTGATGCAGTATTGAAGTCAAGCACTGCTGTTGTTGGTAGTGGTTATGTGCTGTGGAGTCAGTTCCAACTCACAGCAACCCTATGTTGTTGTTGTTGCTAGGTGCCATTGAGTCCGTAACAACTCATAGTGACCCTATGCCCAAGAGAGTGAAACATTATATAGAGCTGTAAATCTTTACAGGAGTAGACAGCCTCATCTTTTTTCCATGGAGCAGCTAGTAAATTCAAACTACTACCTTGCAGTGAGCAGCCCAACTTGTGGCCCACTATCCTACCAGAACGCTGAAGCATTGTTATTGTTAAGTGTCTTTGCATCGATTTTGACTCACAGCGACTCTGTATAGGGTTTCCAAGGCTTTAAATCTTTGAGGGAATAGGAAGTCTTATCTTTTTCCCACAGAGCAGAACTATTGACCTTTGATTCACAGTCCTGTGATTATCCTACAAAGCCACCATATATTTATTAGATAAACAGAACCAGACAATGGCACTGAAGGCTGTGGAAATGGCTAGATCCCCAGTTCTAGGTTGCAAGGTTTTCAACACTCAGAGAGGTTGGAGGGATGATTCATGCTCCTGAACATGTAGCTGTTAAACACTTCTAGCTGATATTCAAGGGTTGTAAAATAATCCTCTATTCTCTGAGACCATTTTGGCAAGGCCCCGTCCTTCAGCCTTTGGGTATTGATCATGCACTCTAGATTCTGGGTTGAGGCCCCTCGAACCTGGGCTTCAGTTCTGTCTCCAGGCCCACTAGAATGGCAATTCTGCTCCTTCAGTTTTGAGCAGTCCCATTCTCCTAGTCCATCTGAATGGTGACTCTACCCTCTTTGTCCCAGAAGGTCCCATTATTCTGCCCTGTCAGGCATGGTAGCCCTGACCCCTCTGCTTTGGCAAGAGGCCCCATCCTAATGGCAGCTCAACACTCTGGAACTGAGTTGATGAAGAAGATCCAACTCTTTGAAATGTAGGAAACTGTTACTCCACACTTAGAAATCCCAGAGGCCATAATCCTACCTTTTGAGACTGAGGCAGCTTTGCTTCCCATGCCCCTTGTATCTTTTTTTTTTTTTT
>NW_006408561.1:1881869-1885413 GCF_000296735.1 Chrysochloris asiatica
GCAACTGTTACAAAACTCTTTAAGTGCCAGAGGAATTCCACTACACCAGTAAGACTTGGCCTGAAGACACCCAGTTCTCTAGCTCTGGTTGGGCCTGAGAGCCTAACCCCACTGAAAAGTGCTCAGAGGCAGCCCATGCCACCAGAAGTCTTCTACAAAAAGGCGCTCAGCTCTCTTACTCCAAGAGTCAGCTCCCATGCCACGATATGTCAGTCTCCTGGCTCTGTAGTTTCTCTGCTGCCGTTTCTTAACCATCTGTGCAGTCTTCTCTGAGACCTCATCAGAATTGCCTGTGACATCCACAATTCTACCAACGGTCTCTTCCTGGCAATGCAGACTTTTACTAGTAAGCAGCTTTGTACTCTTTCAGCCTCTGCGCATGATCCTATCTTAAAACAGTTTCTACATTTTAGGTATCTGCTAGAGCAGCACCCAACTTTCCTGCTACCAAATTCTGTGGTATTTATCTAATGCTGCTATAACAGAAATGCCACAAGTGGATGGACTTAACAACCAGAAATGTCTTTTCTTACACTTTAGGAAGCTAGAAGTCCAAATTCGCAGTGCAAGCTCTAGAGGATGGTTTTTCCTTTTTGGGTTCTGAAGTAAGGTCTTTGTCTATATACAGGTTCCTCATGAGCAAAATTAAGTGTTCTAGAATATCCATTCTTTGAAATATTATATGTCACTTTTTGGTACAATGACTCTGTGTATTACTTCCATCTTCTTTTGATGTTTTCTTCATCAATCAGTATTTTGATCGTTGTTGTTGTTGTTATTGTTGTTAGGTGCCTTCAACTCAGTTCCAACTTATAGACAACAGTATGAATCTAGGAAAATTGGAAGTTGTTAAAAGTGAACTGGAACATATAAATATCAATAACCTAAGTGTGACAGGTTCTGTGTCAATTTGACTTAGCCAGGATTCCCAGTTGTTTGGCTATTAACTCTATGATGATTGGCTATGAGCAGCCAATCAATTGAAAGGATGCTTCTTTAGAGGTGTGGCCTGTTTCCAATATAATGGTCATGCAGGAAAGACTTGTGCTCTTTCCCTCTTGCTCTGGATCTCGCATCTGGATCATCCTTTAATCTATGGTTCTTTGAACCAGACCCATTGGCCTGCTCTATTGTGCATTTGCCTGCTGTGTCTGCCTACTGAGTGTACCTGGAAAACCAGACACCTACTAGAGGGTCCCGTCTCCTGTGCTCCATGCTGCTGATTCTGCAGTGGGCCTGCCCAGGCCTTGGCCAATCATCACCCTGCTGCCACCCCTGCTTCAGTGCTGAGGTCTGCTCTGTGCCCCAACTTGGCATTCTTGTCTTTTGGAGATGCCTGCCTATCTTGTTTCACCTAGCCTGCACTTGGACTCTCCTATCTCTACAGTTGTGAGCCATTTCCTTGATATAAACTTACCTTAAAATATATATGTATATATTTTTTAAGGTAAGTTTATATGTCTCTAGTTTTGTTTCTCTATAGAACCCAACCCAAGACAGTTGGCATTAGTGAGTTGAAATAGACTAGGGTCATTTTAAATCTGGCAGCCACATGGTTTACTATGCCAGGAATGACAAATGGAAGATGATTCATGTCAGATCCATTGCCAAAAATAGCATTTAAAGATATATTTTGAACTATAATGCTGTAGGATAAGCACTGCACTGCTAGCCACAGGATTGGAAGTTCAAACCCAGCTAGTCCTTGGAAATCCTATACAGGGTTGCTGTGTGTCAGAACCAACTCGATAGCACTTAACAACAAAAACAACGGGCAAAATACTGAATTATGCAGAAAGCATCCAAAGAGTGTGGCAAGAATATGCAAAGTCACTGTACCAAAAATAAATAATTGTTGTTCACTCATTTCAAGAAGTAGTATATGATCAAGAGTCAATGAAATTGAAGGAGGAAATCCAAGTCACACTGAAAGCTTTGGTGCAAAACAAGGATACAGGAACTGGTGGAATACAAATTGTTGACATCAAATGGATCTTGAATAAAAGCAGGGAATACCAGAAAGATGTTTACCTGTGCTTTACTGACTATGCAAAGCTTTCTGACTCTGTGAATAAAACTATGAATAACATTGCAAAGAATGGATATTCCAGAACACTTAATTGTTCTCACTAGGAATGTATACATAGACCAACAGGCAATCTGTAGAATAGAACAATGGGATACTGAGTGATTAAAATCAGGAAAGGTATGTGCCAGGGTTGTATCCTTTCATTGTACTTAATCAATCTGTATGTTGAACAAATAATATGAAAATCTAGATACTATGAAGAAGAATTGGGCATCAGAATTAGAGGAAGACTCATGAACAACCTGTGATATGCAGATAATACAACCTTGCTTACTGAAAGTGAACAGGCCTAAAATACTGATGAAGATGAAACAGCACAGCCTTTGATATGGGTTGAAACTCAATGTAAACAAAACAAAAATCGTCACCACTGCAACAATAAATAGCATCATGATAAATGGAGAAAAGATTCAAGTTTTCAAAGACTTCATTTGCCTTGAATTCACTATCAACATTCATGGAAGCAGCAACCAAGAAATCAAACAAAGTATTGTGTTAGGCAAATCTGTTACACAAGACCTCTTTGAAGTGTTCAAAGCAAAGATATTAGTTTGAAGACTAAGGTGCACCTGACTTAAGCCAAGGTATTTTCAATTGTCTTATATTCATGTGTAAGTTTGACAATGAATAGGGAAGAGAAGAGAAGAACTGATTCATTTCAATTATGGTGTTGGAGAGGAATATGAAAATATCATATATTACTAAAATAATAAACAAATCTGTGTTGGAAGCAGTACAGCCATTTAATTTGTGCAGCTATTAATTTAGGCTCCTTTGAAATGAGGATGGTGAGACTTCGTCTCTCATACTTCAGACATGGTATTGTCATTGTTGTTATGTGCCTTCAAGTTGGTTCCACCCCATAAAGATCCTGTATAGGGTTTCTTAGGAGCAACTGGAGAACTTGAATTGCTGACCTTGGGAGGTACCAATTATTTTCATGAGCTGAAGAGAACTTAAACATAAACAACCATACTGTGTACTAAGGAAATAATGATAAGGAATAAAGAGCAGGGATGACAAAGAGCATTATCACTTTGTGCCAAGAACTAAATAGCCATATCTGGTCTTTTAAACATGTACTACCGAAGATGAAGAATCTCTTCAGTAGCTCTTTATTTTTCCTAACATTTCTAATAAACCCAAAGAGTACAGAACAAAATTTGGGTAAGAACTTGATGAGTGACATTGTTCTCAAATAGCTAGCTAAGAGGTTCTGCATCAGTGTGTTTAACAGTCTCTTCAGACTTCATAAAAGCATCTTGTTAGGAGTCTTCTTTTTCACTGATTCTCCACTTTACCAAGTGAATTGACTTGGGCTCAAACACAACAACAGTCTCAAAAGCAACAATTAGGAGGATGGCCCAGGATCGGGGAGTGTGGTTCGTTTGTGCATAGTGTTGCTATGAGTCAGAACATACTCAGCAATATCGAACAACAGCAACAACAACAAAA
>NW_006408561.1:1887708-1897742 GCF_000296735.1 Chrysochloris asiatica
GACTCGATGGCACCTAACAACAACAACATGTTCCTGTGTACCAATTACCAGATCAAGCTATAGGGTATTTCCAGCATCTTAGAAAACTCCTTCATGCCCTCTCTCCTGACAAGGTAATCTTTACCATCCTAGATTAATTATGACTGCATAAATTTAAGGAATGCAATAAATAAATAGAAACAATGACAACAACCACAAAAAATAGGTCCATAACCTTGTTTAACTACTTTCATATTTTCACTGTTTTCCCTTTAAGTTGTCCATACTATAACTTTTAGTTCCATCCTTTTTACCCCTGCCTAGTAGCCTCTAGCTGAGAGGCAAAAGTAGGGAGAGACTTATGTTCAGAGAGGTTAGGGAGTTGTTTAAGCTGTGAACTTTGTCTGACTTTTATTTTGGATGCCTGAAATCACGACAATGAAGTTTTCTTGTTTTAATCGAATGGATTGTCTCAGTATGGGAGCAGTTATCAGGCTATTAGTGTAAAGCACTATCTTCAGATTCTTTCTTACAGAGCAGTCAGGCAATAGGCCTTGAGAGGGAATAGGTGAGGCAAAGGAGAATTGGAAGGAATCTGCTTCAGAAAGAGAAGAGAAGCTGAGAGTAGAGCTATATGGTAGTTAGCCATTTGCTACCCTTTCTCTAGCCAGGCCTCCTATCTAATGATGCTACCAAGCCCCCCCCCCCGCCCCCCGTTGTCTACTTGTCTCCCTTTAGGTACCAAGCACCCACAATGCTTGATTTTAGAATGACCTCCCAAGCTCTTATGAGCTATCTACTATTTAAAGCCTCTGTACTCAGCTACTCAAGTTCTTAGTGACCCACATTCCTAGCCATGAAGACTGTGGCTAATGGTTTGTGATAGTTTTTATTCACAACATTTGTTGAAACCATTGTGGTGGGGAGATATGGAGAGCGGGGCATCCTTGTTTCTGCTGGCAATGTTAAGTTTGAGATGACTTCTTGGCTCTTCAGCTCAGGAGGTCTATCCTGTTCAGAATGGATACCTTGAGTACTATTTCTGACCCAGGTTTTGCCTTACACTGTCTGGGGAGAATTTAATTCCTATCTGTTTCATTATCCCTGAATATTTCAAGGATAGTTCATCTTTGGTTATGGCTGAGTGGAAGACTCAGGAAAATTCAGAATACATCCCTGCTTGTCAATATTTCCCTTTCCCTTTAATATTTTTATATAGGTGAAATATTGTTAAAATTAAAGCCAGAGAAAGAAGGAAAAACAGATACTTCTTAAAAAGGTGTCAAGGGACCTAGAGCTCTGTGTGAGAGAAAATAGTAGGGGATATTTAAACTCTCCAGCATCCTCCTTGTCTTGATTGTGTGAAAATAAGTACCTCAGGTCTTCCTCTTTATGGTTTGGCTGGTGGTTGTGTGCTGTGGAGTTGATTCCAACTCACAGTGACCCTGTATAATGTTTCTGAGGCTGTAAGTCTTTATAGGAGCAGAATGCCTTATCTTTCTGCAGAGGAACAGCTGGTAGTTTCAAACTGCTGACCTTGAGATTAGCAGCCCAACTTGTAACCACTATGTTACCAGAGCTCCTTTATGGTCTAGCCCTTATTATTTCTTTAATTTTTTTTCCTGAAAACTCATGAGAGCTGCATATAATGACTTCACTAATAATCTCAGTAGTCTTATATTTTGGAGATGCAGAATAGGAAGAGGTTAGAAGTATGGGCTGTGTAGTCCAGGTTGCCTGGGAGGCATCCTCAGAGAGAGCTGAGATCTGAATAATGCAGAAAGGGCAGCTGTGCACGGAGAGGGGTAGAGGACATCCTAGGTAGAAGGACATGGTAAGTGCAAAGGTCATGAATGAGCATGTTGGGTTTTGAGAAAGAAAAGCGTGACATTGGATCAAATTGAATGGGAGAGAGAATAGCCAGAAAGGCAGGTAGACACAGGCTAAGGCAGCAAAATTAGACTTTATTCCAAATGCAACATAAAGTGTAAGGACAGTTTTAAGCAGGGAAGTAATATGATTTGACTTGGGTTATTAAAGGATTACTCAAGCTACTGCATAGTAACTAGGTTGGAGACGAAGAGACAGAAGCTATCTTGGATCAGGATGGTTGTGGAATTGGAGCAAAATTGATAAGTTTGGATACATTGTGGATGTGGAATCTATAGTGTTGCTCATGGATTTAATGTGGGAGAAGATGGAAAGGGAAGGAGCAACACAAATGTCAACAAACTGGCTTGCCTGACAGCTAGGTGAGTGCTAGTTATTAAATGGGGAGGGGCAGACTTTTGGGCAGTAGAAGAATGTTAGGAACCCACCCAAAGTCACTGGGTAGATTCTGAATCCTAGTTACCCTATAGGACAGACTAGAACTGCTCCTTAAAGTTTCTGAGCCTGTACATCTTTATGGGAACAGACAGCCTTATCTTTTTCCTACAGACAGCTTGGTGAGTTTGAGCTGCCAAACTTGTAAGTAGCAGTCCAATGCTTAGCCAATTGTGCCACCAGGTCTCCTATGTTGGGGACAGTGTATGGAAATTGAAAGTTCTGCTTTAGTCATAAATGTGAGATGTCTTGTAGACACTAGAATCTACAAGGAAATGTCAAGCAGGCTATTGGATAGATGCTTTGGAGGTCAGTACCGATATCCGGATTTAGAATAGACATATGGGAGTCATTGATATGTAGATGGAATTGAAAGCTTTAGGAATGGACAGCATTTTATAATAAGGGGGTATTGTTAGTATCATTTTTAAGTGTTATTGAGTTGGTTCTGACATATGGCAACCCTATGTGCAACATGACAAAACACTGTCTAGTACTGTGCCATCCTCAAGCAATTGCTGCTGTTTTTTAACCCATTGTTGGATGTGTCAACCCATCTCCTTGAAGGTTTTCCTCTTTCTTGCTGACCCTCTACTTTACTAAGGATGCATTTCTTCTCCAGCAACTGGTCTCTTCTAACATGTCCAAAGTAAGTAAGGCATCATCACTTCTAAGGAGTATTCTGACTGTACTTCTTCCAGCACTGCTTTTTTCATTCTCTGGCAGTCCACTCAGTATTTTTCACCAACACTATATATAATTCAAAGTTATCAACTCTTCATTCAGCATTCCACATTCATTTGTCTAGCGTTCACAAGCACATGAGGTGACTGAAAATACCATGGCTTGAGGCAGGTGTACCTTAATTCTTCAAGTGACATCTTTGCTTTTAAGAGGTCTTTTGCAGTAGATTTGCCAATGCACTGTTGTTACTGTTAAGTGCTGTCAAGTCAGTTCTGACTCTTAGTGATTCTGTATAGGGTTTCTGAAGAGCAGCTAGTGAGTTTGAACTTCACATTTTAGTTCAAATTGACCTTGAGGTCCAGTGCTTATCCTACAGTGCCACACCAGGACTCTGCCTAATGCAACATGTTGTTTGATTTCTTAACTGCTGCTTCTATGGATGTTAATTGTGGATTGAAGTAAAACGAAATCTGTAACAACTTCAATCTTTTCTACATTTATGATGATGTTGCTCATTGGGCTGGTTGTGAGGGTTCTTTTTTAATTTTAGTTTCAGGTTGAAGGAAGTGTATGTAAAAGGAAATAATGTGAATAAAATACTTAACAAAAGCTTGGCATGTAGTAACAGTAACTATTATTAAAAATACTTAGATAAAAAGACCAAAAATACAAAAAATCCCCAATTTTGCTTTGCCTTGTAGACATAATCTTTGGTTATACAGCACCAGCATTTCATTCATGTTCTTTAATTTTCTTATTTGCCTTCACAGTTGAAAACACTGGCAACTGGCTTGAGTCCAGTGAGTTTCCAATTGAGCCTTAAAGATTCGCTGTTTTCAGCACACCTAGTTATTTCCAAGTTTGTCTCAATTATGTACACTTTATGGAGACTGAACTTCCTATTTCTAGTATCAGCACTTTCATTTTCACATTTCCACTCATTTATAAAACAAATAAGGACAAAATTCAGTAAAATATTCACATAATTGCACAAACTGGTGTACAAAAGTGGTGACTGTCAACAAGGAACTGGTTGCAAGTAGACTGTGTCTTAGTCTGATAGATTTAAATGTTTACTACTAAGTTGAGGTATGAAAATAGGAGTTTAGAACATGAAGACAGTTTTGTCATATATATATATGACAGCGACAATAGGCTCAAACATAAAAACAATTGTGAGGAGTTTTTGGGCAGTATTTTTGAGTCAGAAATGATTTGACAGCACCAGTCCTGGTGTGGCGCTGTGGCCTAATGCGTCAGACTGCAAAGTCATTTGAACTACAAGATCAGTGGTTCAAGCTCACCAGCTGCTCCTTGGAAACCCTATACAGGGACTCTATGGGTCAGAATCAGCTCGATGGCACTTAACAACAACAACAACACAGGGTCCTGGTGTGGTGCTGTGGCCTAATGCGTCAGACTGCAAAGTCATTTGAACTACAAGATCAGTGGTTCAAGCTCACCAGCTGCTCCTTGGAAACCCTATACAGGGTCGCTATGGGTCGGAACCAACTTGATGGCGCTTAACAACAACAACAACAACACATATACTCCACAGAAGAAAGATGTGGCAGGTTGCTTCCATAAAGGGTACAGCCTTGGAAATCCTATGGAGCAATTCTTTTCAACCCTATAGAGTTCCTATGAGTCAAAGTTGACTTGATGTTAATGAGTTTGCTTTGGGTTTCTGTATTATATATAATACTAATATATGGACCTCTGAAAGGTTGATGGTTTGAACCCCTCTGGAAATACCTGAGAGTAAAGGCCTAGAGATTTGCTTTCAGTAGATGATAACCATGAAAGTCCTATGGATCACAATTCTACTCTGCAATGCACTGAATCACCATTGTGAATGGGATCAAAATCAACCCCATAGCAACTGGGATACATTATGTACGAATTTGTTTTGTTTTCCCCCAAAAATCAAATATGTGAAAGACCATCAAAACTCAGTGCCGGAAACCAGTCCTGACACAGAGTAACCGGACTCCTACTGTGGAATAGAACTACTACTCCATAGGATTTCTGAGGTTATTAGTCTTTACAGCAGCAGAATGCTTTCTCTTCTTTCTCCTGCTGAATGACTAGTGGGTTTGAATCACTGACCTTTCTGTTAGCAGCCCAAGACTTACCCACTGGGCTACCAGTCTTCCTTATAAGAAAAACAAAGCCCACTTATACTTGTTCATCAACAGGTAGACCGTGGTATCTAGGCCTCTTTCTTCATAGAAGCCAAGAATCAAGAAATATGGCTTCCATTTGTAGCTCTGATAATTGATTCAGTAATCAATAGCTCAAAATATCATTTAGTTGAATAATTATCTTGCTTAATAAGGAGTAAGAGATTGGCTAACTAAAGACTTCACAGATGGGAAGTAACAGACTTGAATTACTAATTACTAAGACATATTTGAGAGCATTGGTACTTGTCTTAACCCACAAACGAGAATTTCCATTGCTTCAGGCATCCTTCCACTTCCAGAGTTTGAAGTGTGTTTTTAAAATTCAATGCTTTAGCAGTTGGCTTGACTTTCCATCTATCAGGCCCATTCTAATTCAAGAAAAAAAGATAATCCTTCTTATTCCACAAGAGATTAAGTAGTTTCTTTAATTTTTTTAAGAACTTAATTCCTTTTACCTTGATTTGCTTGCCAAAAACATGCCCCCAATTACTGTCTACTTACTGATGGTAGTCATTAATTAGTGTAGTGGTTACGAGTCGGGCTGCTAACCTCAAGGTCAGCTGTTCAAAACTACCAGCTGTTCCATGGGAGAAAGATGAGACTTTCTGCTCCTATAAAGATATATAGCCACGGAAACCCTGTACAGGGTCGCTATGAGTCGGAGCCGACTTCACAGTATACCACCAACCAACCAACCAGTCATTGATTAATGAGGACTTTCTATTGCATTCCACTAGTATTTACATTGGGATCCTAGTGTGGTGCTGTAGGATAAGCACTGGACCACAAGGTTAGTTTGAATTGAAAGGTTGGCTGTTCAAGCTTACCAGCTGCTCCTGGAAACCCTATACAGGGTCACTATGAATGGCAACTGACTCAATAGTACTTAATAATAACAACAACAAATATTTGCATTAGAAAAATAAACCTCAACATTTACATACATGATCAGCTTGTGAAGTCCAATCATCCCTAAGACTTACCCCTTTTACTGGATTTTGTTATTTGCAAGTAGCTGTGATGAGGAGATCTCTTACCTCTTCAAAAACTTTTATTAAAATGTTATAAAATATGTATCAGATATAGTCATTATAAAGCATAATAGTGAAATAAACACTAAAAACCTATACCCTGCTCAATCATTAGAACTTTACAAGCTTATATCCCATCCTCTGGTGGAAGCCACTTTCTTGAATTTTGTGTTTATCATTTTCTTTTTAAATGTGGAAAACATACACATATATTCCTAAGCAATATATTATCTAGTGTCTCTTCCTTTTAAGCTTTACAAAAATGATATTGTTGTTGTTAAGTGCCATCGAGTTGGTTCCAACCCATAGCGATAGGCTTTCCAAGCAGATGACATGTAATTGTTTTCAAAGCATCTTTTACACTCAACATTATGTTTCTACGAGTTATCCATTTTATTGCATATAGGTCATATATTTTCACTGCTATATTGTATTCCCTTGTGAAAAATGTACCATAGTTTGTTGTACATTTTCCTGACCATAGACATTAGATAATTTGCAATATTTTTGCTTTGATGAACAGTGGTATTGTGGAAGATCTTGTACAAGTGACTTGATGCACATACGTAAGAAATTATCTAGGCAATATTCCTAGGAATACAATTGCTACATTGTAGGATACATATACCATTTTACAAGATTATGACGATTTGTTTCTCTAAAGTCATACTGATGTACACTTGCAACAGTAAGATACAAGAGTTTCTGTTGATATTCATCCCAGTTAACACCAGGAACTGTCAGACTTCTTCATTTGTTATACTTGTTGTTGTTAAGTGCTGTCAAGTCAGATCCAACTCATAGCAACCCTGTATATGGTTTCCGAGAATCAACTGGTAAGCTTGAACTGCTAACCTTGTGGTTCAAAGTGACTTTGCAGTCCAGAGCATTAACTAGCAGTGCCACACCAGAACTTACACTAAAGTGAGTATAAACAGAGAACACATTGTTGTTCTCATTTGGATTTAATCACTTACTTAAATTAGATCATTTTCATCTGCTCATGGACCAATCCTGAATGTACTCACTTATCTGTGCCAAGAAATTTGGAAGAAAGCTACCTAGCCAAGCAACTGGAAGAGATCCATATTTGTCCCATTCCAAAGAAAGATGATCCAACAGAATGTGAAAATTTCCCAAAGTTGTCATTAATATCACCACATCCACCAGGTGATCCTTGGGAGAAAGATGCTCCCATAAAGATTTATAGTTTTGGCAACCCTATGGGGAAGTTCTGTTCTGTCCTATAGGGTCAACGAGAATGGATTTCTTTTGGGGGGAGTAGTAATAAATAATATCTCCATAAAGTTTTAACTGACTTTTTTCTTATTCTGAGTACATTTGTATGTCATATCTAAAGATCGTTTTTGTTTGTTCTTCTTTGCCTATTTAAAAAACAAACAACTTTTTTGAGTTAAGTATGCTCTTGTATACAATATAGAATTTTCCTTCATTATAGACAGTCTGAAAAAATCTCATAGATGAGTTAGCCTTATTGATTATGATATGATCAGTAAGTTTATCCTCAGTTCCATCTGCTGCTGGATGTGCAAACATACACATAAATCTTTGCTAAGTGATCTGTTGTATTTTTCTATGTCTCTTTTTTCCTCTCTCTCCTTCCTGACCTTGTCTCTTCTCTCCTTTGTCTATTTGTTTGGGTATTTGTGATCATGATTACCTTTATGTTGTTAGATGCTATCAAGTTGACTCCACCTCACAGTGACTCTATGCATGACAGAACAAGTCACTACCTGGTCCTGAGCCAACATCATTACAGTTGTTATATTTCAGCCTATTATTGCAGTTATTGAGTTAATCCATCTTCTTGCAGGTGCTTCTCTTTCTCGATGACCCTCTACTTAACCAAGCATGATGCCCTTCTTTAGGATCTGGTCCCACCTGATAACATGCTCAAAGTACATGAGACAAAGTCTCGCCATATTGCTTTTAAGGGGCATTCTGACTGTACTTCTTCAAAGCCAGTTTTGTTTGTTCTTTTGGCAATCCATGGTATATTCACTACAATTCATGAGCACCGTAACTCAAACACATGAGTTCTCTAGTCTTTCTTATTCATTGTCCAGCTTTCATGTATATTTGAGGCAATTGAAAAAGCCATAGCTTGGATCAGGGGTACCTTCATCCTCAAATGACATCTTTGCTCTTTAACACTTCAAAAATACAAGCCTTCATTTTTGTATGAATATTAATTATTCTTTTATTTTTCATCTGCTTTCTTCAATTGTTGTTTCAATTGAGTTTTCTTTCTGTTCCATTAATTCATTTTTGTTTGTTGGGATTATACAAATTTATACAAATATTAAAGTATTTTTGCCTCCCTTTTCTTTCTTTCAGATTCTTTATATTGTTTTCTTGATTTCTGTTTGATTTTTATTATGTATTCTTTTTTATTGCATATGTTGCTTAACATGTTTCTATGGGTTCTGTTCTCTCTGTATTCCTTTTTTTTTTTGATTGATTTCTATTTCTTTCTATGTTCTGAAACTTTTTAAGTTCTGTTCTTCTCTTGTCTAGTCATTTTATTAATGACCTTATTTGTTTCTGATTTGTGCTATAGTTTCAAAACTGTTTTCTTGATCTCTTAGTCCACTTTGAAAGATTATAGTTTTCATCTACTTTGTGTCTACATTTTCCTAGCACTCATTGCCTGTTGAGATATTTTGCAGTCCATTTTAATCATAATTTTATATGGACTTGTAGAGTATATTCCTTTCTTCTCCTACTACTTAAATAAGATGTGTTTTTGTGTTTTGTTTTTTTTTCTGGGCTCTTATGAGAAGGTTTCTGAGGAGAGAGTGGGGAGTGCCTAAAGTAACTCTCATATCTTCACAGCTCACTCTTATATTGCTACCAGGAGATATTAAACATACGGCTTTTCTGTATGACTGTTTCTTTGTTGCTCAGAACAAAAGCGAGTTCCAGGATTTCTACCTTCAGCCTGTTCTTCTTAGAGCTCTAGAGACTTTGTCCTCACAAGAAGTGCTTTTACCTTTAGATATATTTTTGCTGTTGGAGTACCTCCTAGGATTGATTGGATTCCTCTGGATTTTCCCTCATTATAGCATTTGAAAGCTCTCTTTCCATTAGCTCCACTGGTTCTGCCTTCTCAATTCTTATTTTATTTTTCCCCAAAAGTTTCCCTTGGGTGAAGCTCTCTGTCTTTCTAGAAGAAAATTTGCTGCAAAATACATTTTGTCTTAAAGTATCTTTTTGCTGTTATGAATGTCACTATACCAGTTTTCTCTTGGTTGTTGTTGTTGTTGTTAGGTGCCATTGAGAAGGTGCCAACTCATAACAACCTTATGCACAACAGAATGAAAAACTGCCTGATCCTGGGCCAACGTCACTATTGTTGCCACACTTGAGTCCATCGATGCTGCAAAACTTATCTTATTTCATACTTTTACTTCAACCCTTCTGTGACCTTTCCTTTAACCTTTTAAATAGATTGCAATGTAGTATTTTTTTTAATATTTGGCGGTCAGATAATTTCTGTTTTGTAACTGGTCAGTTAATTTTATTTACATCATTTTATTACTTATAATACCTGGAGTTGTTTCTACCATCATACTTGGAATTTATATGTAGCAACTTCCTTTTTGTCTGCTATTATTTCCCATCTATTTAATTTTTTAAATTATTTTTGTTTGCTTGTGTTCTTTTATAATTTTTCCTGCTCCACAGGTTTGGGACGTGTAGACTATATCCTACTTGGAGTCAACTTCATCTCTCATAGTTAGGACATATTGTCAGGAGGGAGCAGTCACTGGAGAAGGATATCATGTTTGGTAATGTGGAGGGTCAG
>NW_006408561.1:1898937-1901161 GCF_000296735.1 Chrysochloris asiatica
TTAGTGTTTAGCTGTTTAATGAGTTTTGGTATTGAAATCATATATGATTGGCCTTCCTTGGAGGGCTAAATTATAGTTGGCGTCCTGTAGGATAAGCACTGGCCCGCAAGTTCAGTGGTTCAAACTCACCTCCTCAGAAACCCTATAGAGGGCCATTGTGAGCCACTTGGCTACAAATAAAAAGTCTGGATAACCAAATCCACCCGGCAATTTCATGCTAAAAAGTTCTGGTGATCTTTTCTTGAGCTGATTGTCGTTTGTGGTGTCAAGTGCTGCTGATTCAGTTCCTACTTATAGTGTCCCTTTAACAGGGTTCCTAAGGAGCGACTGGTGAATTTGGACCTCCCACCTTGGGGCTGAAAGGAGCTCTGGTAGCATAGTGGTTACAAATCAGACTGCTAATCTCACAGTCAGCAGTTTGAAACTACCAGCAGTTCACGGGAGATAGATGAGGCTTTCTGCTCCCATAAAGATTTATAGCCTCGGAAACCCTGTACAGGGTGGCTATGAGTTGGAACTGACTCCACGGTACATAACAGCAACAACAACCCTGGGGCTGAAATTGACCTTGAATTCCAGTACATTATCCCATATTGTCATAAGATGATTACAGCCTAGAAAAGAAGTTCTATTCTGTCACATGGAGTCACTCTGAGTCTAAAATCAACTGGACAGCACCTAATAACAGTAACAAAATACAGTTATTTTTCTGCAGAGAAGAAATATCTTAATGTGTTCAAGAGTAAAGATGTCAGTTTGGGATCTAAGTCATGGTAATTTTAGTCACCTCATACACATATGAAAATTAGACAACGAATAAGGAAGGCCATAGAGTAATTGATACATTTTAGTTGTGCTGTGAAGAATATTGAAAGTATCATGGACTGCCAGAAGAATTAATCAGTGTTGGAAGAAGTACAGCCAGAAAGCTCCTTAGAAGCCAGGATAGTGAGAATTCGTCTCTCATACTTTGGCTATGTTATCAGGAGGGACCAGCCCCTAGAGAAGGATATTATGCTCGATAAAGTGGAGGGTCAGCAACAAAGAGAAACACCCCCAACAAGATGGGTTGGAATAGTGGCAGCAGCAATGGACTCAGATGTAACAATAATTGTGAAGATAGCACAGGATGGGGCAGGGTTTCGTTCTATTGTGAGTAAGGTCTCTATGAGTGGGGTCCAACTCGACGACACCTAGCAACAACAACCAATTATTTCATTCTATTTAGTGGGAGTCTCTAAAGCCACCACTGCCATAAAGTCAATTCTGATCACAGTGACCCTATAGGACAGAGTAGAAGGATCTCACAGGGTTTCGAGGCTATACATTTTAAGGATGCAGACTGCCATGTCTTTCTTTTGTGAAGCAGCTGGTGGGTTTGAACTGCTGACCTTCCAGTTAGCAGCTAAGTTCTTAATTACTTCATCACCAGGACTCCATAATCAATCTGTATGCTGAGCAAATAATTCTAGACACTAGACTATATGAAGAAGACTGTGGCATCAGGATTAGAGAATGAGTCATTAACAGCCTGCAATATGTAGATGAGAAACAGTGCTTGATGAAAGTGAAGAAGACTTGAAGCATTTACTGGTGAAGATCAAAGTCTACATACAGCTTCCCATGTGAATTACACCTTAAAGTGAAGAAAACAAAAACCCTCACAACTGGGCCAACAAACAACATCATGTTGTTGTTGTTGTTGCATGCTGTTGAATAAGTTGTCACGTTTTCTTTTTAGTTGGATCCACAGTCAATGTCCATGGGAACAACAGTCAAGAAATCAAATAACATACTGCCCCGGGCAAGTCAGTTGTAAAAGACACCTTTTAAATATTAAAAAGGAAAGATGTACTTTGAGGACTAAGGAGTACCTAGCCCAAGACTTTGTATTTTCAGTTGCCTCATAAGCATGTCAAAGCTGGACAAGGAATAAAAAAGACCAAAGAGAAGTTGATGACTTTAAATTATGGTGTTGGTGAATAGTATTTAATATACCAGCACTTTCAGAAAAAAGAACAAATATCTCTTGGAAAAAGTACAGCCACAGTATTCCTTAGAAACAAGAAGGTCAAGACTTCATCTCACTTATTTGATCATGTCATAAAGAAGGACAAGTCCTTGGAAAAGGCCATCCTGCTTGGTTAAAAAGAGGGAGATTCCCAATAAGATGGATAGATACAGTGCCTCCAACAATGAGGTCAAACATAACAACAATTGTGAG
>NW_006408561.1:1902031-1913613 GCF_000296735.1 Chrysochloris asiatica
AAAAATCATGATCTATAGGGACCATCAATTTCTATTTTAAAAACGTCCATTCCTGAACACTTTTCCCAGGCCCACCAATCAGGATCTGAGTTTTTCATAAGCTCTCTGCATGACTAGTGGTTTACAGTGAAGTTTTGAAGCACTGTTTTAAGGGGTGTCACTAATTTCTTACTGAGAATAAACTGACAGTGATATCACACTCCATTGTATGTGCTTCTGGTTGTTCTGATTGTCTATGTTCATGTTAATATGGGGTAGATGTTGTGCAGTTCTCATTTCAAATTGTGCATTCAGTCATCCTTGAAAACATTGCTTGACACATTATTCAGTGTTATATGTTTGGAAGAATCTTCATATAACTGTCATTTTAAATTATAATATGATATTGTAATGGAGTCCTGGTGTGGCGCTGTGATTTAATGTGCTGGACTGCAAGGTTGGTTTGAGCCACAAGGTTGGCAGTTCAAGCTTACCAGCTGCTCCTTGGAAACTCTATACAGGGTTGCTACGGGTTGGAACCAACTCAACAGCATTTCACAATAACAACAACAATTCTAATAAGAAGGAGAAAAATCATACTCTACTTAGCCATTCCTCCATTGTTACATCTTTAAACCACTTATAATTTTTGACTATATGTAACCTAATAAACCTTAGTTTTTATTCCATTTGTAAATTTTTCAAAATTCAGTCCTTTGAGTGTAGATTTGGAATTACTGGAAGAGAAGCATGATCTCACTTTAGATTCTTGATACAGACTGCCAAATTGCTTTCCAAAAGGTTGCACCAATTGAAACTGCTGTCACCAATGTAAGAATATATTTCAGGGCACCCCGGTCAGCATTGAACATTATCATTTATCTATTAGGCAATTGGTGTTTATATTGATTTTTAATTTTCAGCTATTAGATTCCACTGCATGGTGAGTCATCAGAACGGACTGGGCTGAGTGAGACAGTGAAGGGCAGAGGAATCCCAATTGTTTGGATATCCACCATAATCCAAATGCATTTAGTTCCTTTTGGTGGATCAAAGTACAGGTCATTTAGCTTCTGTCAGCTTGGATTTCCTCATTCACAGAATGAGAGATAAAGTTAGTTGCTCTCCAAGATGCCCTTTGGCTCCAAGGTTCTGATCTATCCCTTGATGTGAGCCTTGCAATTTCAAATTTGTGCAGATTTCTATGGTGGTCTTGTCGTCAGCTGCAGCATTCCTCTGTCTCCCATGCATCAGTTTTTTTTTTGTATCCTTAGTAGAATATGGAGTCCTGGTGTGGCTCTGTGGGTGAATGCACCAGACTGCAAAGCTGTTTGAACTGCAAGGTCAGCAGTTAAAGCTCACCAGCTGCTCTTTGGAAACCCTACACAGGGTTGCTATGTGTCAGCACCAACTCGACGGCACTTCACAACACAATAACAACAGTAGAATATAGTTTAGATCTTGGTCCTCTTCTGTTCCCCCTCCCTTTTTTGAAAATTCTGATTAAAAAAAAAAAATGCAAATATGGTATATGAATATTTAAAATGTGATTTGCATTTAACAAATTATACAAGATCACATAATTCCCAATACGATTTTGCATCAGGGAAGAAGTGAGAATATGTGTTTTATATTAAATGCATAGCATTTAAATAGTTTAATACAAACAAACTACATTTGAATAATATTAATCTCTCCCCAAAAGACCTTGCAAGGCTCATTAAATATTTAAAACTTTTCTTCACTATAATGTTCTTGGACCCACTGAGCATTTCCACTTTTCTATGTTATTTTTAAGTTTGGAGAATCATGATATTTTTCTGTGCATTTGTTGTGAATTTTGAAAGTCTACATGTGAGGTTTTACCTCTGCAAGGACAAGAATGAATTAATAGGCCAAGAATCCTTTGGGATAGAGAGTGTTAAACCCACAGCGCTGAAAGCAACAGTGAGGAATGCCGACAAGGTACTGGTGGTGGTAGTGATTACATGCTGTGAAGCTGGTTCCGACTCATAGCGACCCTGCGTAGGGTTTCCAAGGTTTTGAATCTTTACTGCAGCGGAAAGCCTCATCTTCCACGGAATCGCTGGTAGTTTCGGCCTGTTGCCCTTGTTGTTAGCAGCCCGACTGGTAACCACTACGCTGCCAGAGCTTCTTGACAATGTAGTTGCTGTTGTGAAGTGCCTTCAAGACGGTTCCGACCCATAGCAACCCTGTATAGGGGTTCTGAAGATCAGACGGTGAGATTAGCAGCCCGATTCATAACCACTACACTACCAGAGCGCCTTTACCTATCCTTAGATAACATTTATTTTGTAAAATTCTTATTTACCTTGAGTTCAACTCTACCTATGAACCACTGATCATAGCTTATTGCCCTGGAGCAATTACATAGAATTGGGCCATTCCCCAAGTCATTTTGTATAAAATAGTTTTTTCATGGCATGTTTTCTGTTCTCAATGCTGCTGTTGCTGCTTTGTGCTGTTGAGTCAAGTGCTACTTATAGCAACTCTGCATAGGGTTTCTGACACTGTAAATCTTTATGGGAGCAGAAAGTATCATTGTTTTCCCAATGAAGTTCTCTCAAAAGGAACGATTTTCTAAGTATACCTTAAGGAAATTGAACTCAAGAAGAAGTTAGGAGTTATTACTAGTAATAATGATGATGCTAACAACAACAAAAAAGAGCATCCAGCACATAGTATTCATTCTCTTCTGTGTCAGGTACTGTTATAAAGTGAACTCATTTAATATGAACTCATTTATTCTATTAGACCTATTTCACAGAGGAGGAAACTGAGGAATAGAAAAGTTAAATAACTTCCCCCTGCTGTGCTTGTTGTGGTTAGGTGCCACTGAGTTGGCACCGACTCATAGCGACCCTATGCACAACAGAACGAAACACTGCCCAGTCCTGGGCTAACCTCAGAATCGTTGCTACACCTGAGCCCATCACTGCCACTACTATGCCAATTCATCTCATTGGCGGTCCTCCTTTTTATTTCCAACCCTCCACTCTACCAAACATGTTATCCTTCTCCAGTGACTGGTCCCTCCTGATAATATGTCGGAAGTATGAGAGACGACGTTTGACCATCCTGGCTTTCAAGGAGCACTCTGGCTATAAGTCTTCCAACACAGATCTGTTTGACCTTCGGCAGTCCATAATGCTTGTAATAGTCTACTTCGACACCATAACTCAAATGCATCAATTCTTCTACTGTCTTTCTTATTCACTGTCCAACTTTCACATGCATATGAGGTTATTGAAAATACCATGGCTCTCCTCAGTCCTCAAACTAACGTCTTTGCTCTTCAACGCTTTAAAAAGGTCTTGTGTGCAGAGTTGCCTAATGCAGTACATTATTTGGTTTCTTGACTGCTGCTTCCATGCATGTTGATGGTTGATCTGAGTAAAATGAAGTCTTTGACAATTTCAATCTTTTATCCATTTATATGGATGTTGTGTATTGGCCCAGTGGTGAGGATTTTTGTTTTCTTTACGTGGAGATGCAACCCCATATTGAAGGCTCTGGTCTTTGATCTTCATCAGTAAGTATTTTAAGTCCTCTTCACTTCAGCAAGCAAGGCTGTATCATCTGCATATTGCAGGTTGTTAATGTCTTCTTCCAAACCTGATGTCACATTTTCATCATATAATCCAGTTTCTGAGATTATTTATTCAGCATACAGATTGAATTTGTTGTTGTTGGTAAGTACCGTGGAGTCGGTTTTGACTCACAGTGATCCTGCACAGGGTTTCTGAGGCTGTAAATCTTTATGGGAGTAGAACGCCTCATTGTTCTCCCACAGAACCTCTGGTAGTTTCGAACTACTGACTTTGAAGTTGGCAGCCCAACTTGTAATCACTAAGCTACTAGCGCTTGAATAGTATGGTGAAATAATACAACCTTGGCATACATCTTTCATAATTTTAAACCATTTGGTGGTCCTTTGTTCTGTTTGAACAACTGCATCTTGGTCTGTGTACAGGTTCATCATGAGCACAATCAAGTGTTCTGGAACACTCATAAGCTTGTCATGATCCACACAATTGAAAGCCTTTGCATAGTCCATAAAGCACAGGTGAACATCTTTCTGGTGTTCTCTGTTTTCAGCCAAGTACTGTCTGTTGTTAGCAATTATATCCCTCATTTCACATCCTTTTCTGAAACCAGTTTGAACTACTGGAAGTTCTCTGTCAATGTATGTTTGCAGCCATTTTGTATTAGTAAAACTTTATGCACATGGGATATCAACAGTGTTGTCTGATAATTTCTGAATTCTGTTGGGTCACCTCTCTTTGGAATGGGCCCAAATACAAATCTCTTCCAGTCAGTTTCTTGGCATAGAAGGTTCAATTTATATTCCATCTGTTTCTAGTGCCTTTTTCTTTGCCAATACCTTCAATGTGACTTGAACTCCTTCTTTCTGGATCATTAGCTCTTGATCATATGCTACCTTTTGAAATGGTTGAACATAGACCACTTCTTGTTAGTATGGTGGCTGTTTTCCTTCCATCTTTTTGGATGCTTTCTACATCATTCAGAAATTTGCCCAGAGAATCCTTCAATACTGAAAATCGTGGCTTGAATTTTTTCTTCAGTTACCTCAGCTTGAGCAATGCTGATCATGTTCTTCCCTTTTGGTTTTCTGATTCCAGGTCTTTGCACATTTCATTCTAATATTTGACTTAGTCTTCTCGAGCTGACCTTTGAAATTTTCTGTTCAGTTCTTGTACCTCCTCATTTCTTCCATTTGCTTTTGCATGTCTGTGCTGGAGAGCAAGTTTCAGAGTCTCTTTTGACATCCATTTTGGTCTTTTCTTTCTTTTCTTCATAATGACCTTTTGCTTTCTTCCTGTATGATATTCTTAATGTCATTCCACAACTTTTCTGGTCTTGGTTTTTAGTGTCTAATGCATCAAATCTGTTCTTTAGATGATTTCTAAGTTCATGTGGGATATAGTCAAGGTCATATTTTGGCTCTCGTGGACTTGTTTTCATTTTCTTCAGCTTTAGCCTGAATTTGCATATGAGCCATTCATGGTCTGGTCCACAGTCTGCCCATGGCCTTGTTTTGGCTCATGATATGGAGCTTTTCCATTGTCTCTTTCCACAGACGTAGTCAATTTGATTTCTGTGTATTCCATCAGGTGAGGTCCATGTGTATAGTCATCTTTTATTTTGTTTAAAATTGGTATTTGTGATGAAGAAGTCAGTGATATTGCAAAATTCTATCATGTGATCTCTAGCATTGTTTCTATCACCAAGGCCATATTTTCCAACTACTGATCCTTCCTTTTTTTTTTTTTCAAACTTTTGCATTCCAATCGTCAGTAATTATCAGTAAATCTTGATTGCATGTTTTATTGATTTCAGACTGAAGAAGTTGGCAGAATTCTTCAATTTCATCATCACTGGCTTTAGTGGTTGGTATGTAAATTTGAATAATAGTGGAATTAACTAGTCTTCCTTATTCATGTATGGATATTATCCTGTAACAGAGAACGTTATACTTCATGACAGATCCTGATATGCTCTTTTGATGATGAATGCGACACCATTCCTCAATATGTCATTCCTATCATAATAAACCATGTGATTGTCAGATTCAAAATGACCAATATCAGTGCATTTCAAGTCATTAATGCCTAGGATGTTGATGTTTATGCATTACATTTAATTTTTTACAATTTCCAATTTTTCGAGATTCATACTTTGCACATTACACGCTTCAATTATTAATGGATATTTTTAACTGTTTCTCTTCATTTGCATTGTGGCCCATCAGCAAATGAAGGTTCCAAGGGCTTTACTTCATTTTTGTCAGCACAGTCAACTCTATTTTGTGGAGGCAGCTCTTCCCCAGTCACATGTTGAGTGCCTCCCAACCTGATGTTGCCATCTTCCGGCACTATATCTTTGATTGACAGTGTTACACTTCTATTCATAGAGTTGTCAATGACTAAATATTAGAAAGTCGTCTGTCTCTCCTTCTTCCTAGTCTGCCTTCATCTGGAAGCTCATCTTCAACCTGTCCACTGTGGGTGACCCTTTTGGCATTTAAGATACCTGTGGCATAGCTTCCAGAATCACAGCAACACACAAGCCACCACAGTAGGGCAAATTGTCAGATGAGTGGTGGAAGTTGTGCTTAAATTGCTAGTAAATGACAGTGGTTGGTTTAAAACCCAACACTGCCTCAGAGTTTGTGCTTTTATATATTATGCTATACTTTACATGAGCACATAATTGATCATCAAACCAAGACAGTCTGAGAATGAAAGGGGATGCAAATTATCACTATTTTAGGACAACTTTTCAGTCATACTAGTTCTCTACTGAAAGTCTGGTAAGACCATATTGAAAAGTCTCAATGTCATCATGAGGTGTAAGCCCAAATTCTCTGGGGCCTGAGTCTTACATAATTTTGTGGGCCTTCTTAAAGAAAATGAACACAGGGTGATGAATACATTATTTCTGAAAGCAATTCTTCTTATAATGAGAAATAAATCACAACACATTAGTGGGTCCTTGGGGGTTCAGGTGCTTTCCTCCTGTGACCTCCCTCTGGGAATTTTACCAGACCCTTGTTTGCGATTTGAACCATTCTCCTTCCAACTTTCACAGGGATGGTATAAATGAGGAGTCCTAAAGAGTAAACTTCGTTAGCTTTACGCTGAATCTGTCTTTGCTCCAAGTGTTTAGGTCACATAAAAATAAGAGAGCGCCTGGCCTGTTTGTAGCACTGTTTACTTGATATGATAAAATATGATTTTAACTTACATTCCAAAGGGTTCCCATAGACATGTCAAAATTATCATTTTACAGTTCCATGACCCTTAACAATACTATTAAATATTCTGTAACTTTTAAAAACTGCTCTTGTCCAGGTAGGTGGCTGGGTAACTTGCTGTGAATGGGTTGAACAACTGGTTGTAAGTTCTTGTTATGGGTTCAGCATTAGCAGTTGTGTTATTTTGACATTACTCTTACTCTCTGACCTATTGATCTTTGATTGTTCCTCCCAGATTGGAAAAAATGGCAGTCTTGGATTCCTGACTTTAGAAAACTTGTTTATATAAAGAAAATTTGTATATTCTTTATTCTGCAAGGTCTGGTGCCCTTAATATCTAGAAATCTCAGGTGCCATTTGCATTGCACCATAGTTGCAATTCCCATAGGAAATTTAGATAGTCACTGATAAAGGATAGACATCCTGGCGTGGCGCTGTGGGATAAGCATTAGATTGCTCTCCACAAGTGAGGTAGTTCAAACCCACCACTCACTCCTTAGAAACACTATACAGTGTTGCTAAGAGTTGGAACCAACTTGACAGCACTTAACAACAACAATAAAGGGAAAGGAAGGCAAGTATTTACTGTAAAATGACCACTTATTTGTAAATAAATGATATTAACTAAATTATTGTTAATGTTCTCCTTTTGTATAATGCCAACTCCATTCTTTTCTCTTTCCTCTTCTCTGTCCCACTCTCCCATACTTGCCATTGCCTTTCTGCCTCTGCCTTCTGCTTTAATCTTGAAGACAGTCAATGTAGGAATTTAGATTGGGAGACAGTTAAAATCCAATTTTTCCTTTCTTTACTTTTTGCGTTTGGGGGTGGGGGGGCAAGGGAGTAAGGGAGAGGTGGAAGTGTTGGCAATGGCTTAAATTTTGCATGCTTTCTTTCTATGATCCCTTGTATTGCCCTCCATGCATAAATAAGTATTAGAAATAGCAATTGTTGAAGTCCCTCCTTACTATTCCAATAAAAAATTCCCCTGGAAGTCTAAAATCTGAAGCTCACTACTGCCTGTCAGCCCAAGTTGTTCATTATATTCTCATTTGTCTTGTTTAGATTATACATCCCCTGGGCAAGAGGCCTTGTGGTTTTATTACTGTACCCATCGCTCTGTCAACACCATCTAAATGAAAGCAAACATTCTTCTTGAATGGCACCTTTTGATCATGCTTCCCTGTGCCCAGACTGCTTAGGCCTGAGAGGTTTGAGCTAGCTATGACACCATTAAAATGGACTGAGCCCAGAATGACTGTGATGTTCTTGATAAAAATTCATTTTCTCATCCTGACATGAGCTGCAGAAGACACATTGAAGCCGTATAACACAGCTTGGAAACGACTAGACTAATTTTAGAACCCGTTTACACAGCTGCTCCACTGAAAAGCTGATTTTCATTGTAATTCTTGCTCTGGGAGGGCTTGTCTTTTTATTTAATTAAAAATAATCAGGAAGGCAGGCTTTTGGTACAGCAAGGTCCACAGTGAAACGGCACGGCGAGTGGAGTTGCAGCAGCTCTCTGACATTCTGCTTTATTAGATGTCAGTTTATAATTAAAAGTTTGAGTGGCAGAATTCTCAGTACCCTGTAAAAGGATTTTGAGGATCTTAATTCTTTCCAGCCATCTCCCTAGGAAATATATGAGACTGTAAGACTCCACATGGAGGGAGTCATTTGACATTGCTCAAACATTTCCTTTGGGGGTAAAAAAAACCCGTAGAAATAAGAAATGCTCCAGGGGTTAGAAACTGTGAGAGGGAAGTTCATATTTTGAAATACAATTGCAATCATCCCCTGCTAGGTGAAGAGACTACATGATGAAAGCAACAGATATGAGAAACAAAACAAAGGGAGTCAAATATCCTAGGGAAAGACATCAATCTTAGTTATGAAGTTAATTATAAAAATAAAAGTGCTTTTCCCTTTCTAGTCATGCCTGATATTACTTATGCTATGATATTTATCTTACAGGAACACTTGTTAGAAATAGCTAGCTTTTTTTTTTTTTTTTTGAAAAACAGGTTTTGAGAAGTTTTCCTAAATTGTACAAACTAATGTAGTGATTAAGTGGACTTTGGGACTCGAAAGCTCTTTTATTTTTCCACACCCCAGGTGCCTAGAATTGCATTAATTGTAGTCATCAAGTTTCTTTCTCCTAAGGGCTAGATATATTTGTCCGAAACTTCATGCTTTGAAAGTGAGGTAGATAGGGATTTTCTGGGGAACCAACCAACAAAACTGTTCATCTTGCAAGCAAATTATACAATATAATAGGTGAACTTTATATGAATAGACCCAAGGCTATTTGCAATTTGCTTAAAGATTTCTTCCTTTTGTACCACTACATTTTAAAGATTAACCCAACTATTTGCCTTTGAGTAGATTCTGGCTCATAGTTACTTCATGTGTATATGTGTATCAGAGTAGAAGTATGCTCTCTTGAATTTTCAGCGACTGATTTTTTTTTTTTTTTTCCAGAAGAAGACTACTAGGAATTTCTTTTAAAGTGCCTCTGGGGGATTGCACATCCAATCTTTCAGTTATCAGCTAGTGCATTAATTGCTTGCACCATCTAATGACACAATTTTAAAGACTGGCTCATGTTTAATAATATGTGTTTGAATCTATAAAAGGCTGCTTTAATGGATCACATTTGATGTTCATGGACTACATTACTTATTTGTCACCTGGTATTATTTAATATATTGTTGTTGTTGTCAAGTGCCATCAAGTCGGTTCCAACCCATAGCGACCTATGTCGGGTTTCCAAGGAGCATCTGGTAAGCTTGAACTGTGACCTTGCAGTTCAAACCAATTTTTCAGTGCAGTGCATTAATATAAATTTATTAATTTATAAGGCAGAAACAATGTAAAGAGAGATTATGTTTTCCAAATGACACTGTTTGATTCTTTGGAGAATTTCCATCCTTGTTTTTGAAAAGGATATGGTACCAAGCACAGAAAAAACAGTACTTTTCTATTGACATCACACTACCAATGTGATGAATTCTTGCAAAAGGAATTTGAAAGCTGCACACCAATGTTAATAGCAGCATTATTCACAATAGCAAAAAGATGGAGACAGCCTAAGTGCCCATCAATGGAAGAATGGATAAACAAACTGTGGTACATACACACAATGGAATATTATGCTACCTTGAAGAATAACAAGGAAGCTGCAAGCCACCACATAACATGGATTAACCTTGAGGACATTATGCTGAGTGAAATTAGTAAGTCATAAAAGGACAAATATTACATAAGACCATTATTATAAAAGCTTAAGAAAAGATATCCACACTAAAATGAAAAAATAAAATTCTTTGTTGGTTACTGGTAGGGTTGAAGTGGGGAGGGGGTTTAGGGGAGGTGGAGGTAGGTGATGGTAGTTCAGGGGTTGGGGAGAGCAGTACACAAGAAGGGGGCGTGGTGGAAGAACAAGGTAAATAGGGAACACCAAGACAGGTTTGCATGGGCTAAATGGGACAGAGATAAATAGTGATGCATGCTGAACCTTGGAACAACAGGGTTCTATGATACAGGGATCTAGGAATAGTTTGAAGAGGGGAAATAATACTAAGATGCTTGACTGTCTTGTGTATATTTGTTTCCCTTGCCTACTATTGTAAAAAGGAAACTTGAGTTGGATAGAAAGGAATGTTGGGAAACATGATTATAGAAAGCTTATAAGCCTGACTTCAGCCTATAACTGATTGGAATACCTAAAAGGGGTTCTAGAACTTGCCCCGTGAAATAGGCCTCCTACGGAACTTTTACAGTATATAGGACCTTAGGTGGAATCTTGAGTCCCATCCAGAACCTTCTGAGGTGGGACATTCCCACTAGAAAGGACAAATAGACCAGCCTGGAACAGCTAGAGTGACAGATGATATATCTTCGAAGAAAGATAATCAGGAAAAACCCAAAACAAAAATGGCAGTATGACGGGCTACTACAAGAATAAGCAAATTGTTCACCGGGAAGCCATCAAGGCAAGCTATCAAGTTTCTTCAGGACAAACCCCCCTCTAAGACTGAAACTCAAAGGGAACACATGAGCAGGCATGTAAGCTTGCTGGTACCTATGTTGGTCTTCTGGTGAGTGGAAGAGGGGATAACACTGCAACGAAGAAATGGGCTGAGTTCAACCACATTCCACAGACTCCCGTTGACCAGGAGATGAGATAGAAAAGAGGAAGGGCTGGTTGGTCCAAAGTGTGATGAGACCTGTGGATACCTGAGTCTATGGACAAGGACATAGCCATGGAGGGCTATAGCTGAGAGTGAAGCATCCAGCTGATATGAAGTTAGAGATTGTACAAGAACACCCAAAGTTGCAGACAGTACTCATTTGACTTAGCCTCTATGGCTTGATAATCAGAACTTGACTAGAGGAAGATAAAAAAAAAACAAAAACAAATTTGATAAAGGAAACAAGGGCAAATTGCTACAATTTGATGAACTTGACCTATACTCATGAAAGTAGTAACTAAATACCAACAGAGAGGGAAGGAGTCTTCACATCATGTATCAATGCAGTCCACTCTGTACACAGGTTGATAGGGATGGGCAACTTAGACACTGGTTACTTAAAATGAGGGAGTGATAAAGGCACGAAGTGACTGGCTTACACGGTTTCAGGAAGGAGTTTGGTTTAAGAGTGTGTGGGGGAAGAAAGAGTCCCCACTGAATAGTTTTCATCTTATCTAGATGTGTCTGGTAAAAAGAAGATGGGGATAAGATTCTTAGGATTCAATAGTAAGTAATTATTATCATGATTAATTGTGACTGTCACAATT
>NW_006408561.1:1914033-1915488 GCF_000296735.1 Chrysochloris asiatica
CATAATAAAAACTTTAAAAAAAAAAAAAGGAATTTGAAAGCCTAGTTCTGATAATTTTAAATAATGCTAATTTTCAACAAAGTGGTAGCATAGTGGTTACGAATCAGGCTGCTAACCTCAGGGTCAGTATTTTGAAACTACCAGCTGTTCTGCATGAGAAAGATGAGGCTTTCTGCTCCTGTTAAGATTTACAGCCTCGGAAACCATGTACAGGGTCCCTATGATACGGAACCAATTCCACAGCACGTGACCACCACCAATTTTCAAGAACAGCAAATTGACACATTTCTAGACCTGTTCAGTAAATTCCAGCATAATAAGTAAGTTGTGTTTTTTAAATGAAGTACATGTGGAGATTGGAGATGACTTTTTTTAACATGCAAGTTTCCTACTAATTATGTCCCAGGAGGTGAATGAAAAATTTTTTGTTGTTCTTTTTCTAGGGTTAGTTTAAACAAAGTGAACCAGTGAAGTTAGTGGCCTGTTGTTTAAAACTGCTCCTCTATCCCTTACCCTCCCTCAAAAGAAAGAATATGTTATATAAGAGATAAAATTGCTTTGTTTTACAACATATGCTTTAAAACTGCTGTTTACTGCATTCCCTCAAGGTTTGTTGCTGTTGTTATTAGAATCATGAAGTTAAATACGATTTCTTTTTTTTTTTTTTTTAATCTGGCATCGTCTTTAAAATACTTTAAATTGAGAGAATGTCCAAGTAGCACTGTGTTTGGGGAAACGAGTTCTGCAAGTCAGAGAAGACCATTTTATGAAGGCTGAAGAGACTATTAAATGCATTGATGCAGAGCCTCTTAGCTGGCTGTTTGAGAACAATGTCACTCATCAAGTTCTTATCCAAATTCTTCACTGTACTAGCCAGCTTGGCTAAGTCCCTCTCATCAGGTTAATTAGTAATGTTAGGAAAAATAAAGAACTATTGAAGAGATTCTTTATCTTCTGTAGTGCACATATAAAAGACCAGATTTGGCTTTTAAATTCTTGGCACAAAGTGATAATGCTCTGTGCCGTCCCCACTCTTTCTTATTTTTCATTTTTCCTTGTTACACAGTATGTGTTTTTCATTTATGTTCTCTTGAATTCCAGAAAAATAACTCTCAAACATTATTGGGGTGATTAAAATCCTTTCTCCCATTTTAATGAGTACTTGTTTTAGTGCATCATCTTTAAGGAGTTGGGTTATGTGTTGATGATGCTGTAGTAGCATTGGTTGGTTAGCTAATGCATTCAATACGAATTTGCTAATGTCCTACAATGTGTTAGGGATTGTTCAAGAAATTAGAGATTAGAGCGAATACAGCACAGTTCCTGCCTTTTAAGGGTACAATGAGTCAGAGGAAGACAAGCAAATATAAAAAGATAATACAATGTACTTATTAGGGGCTATTGAGTTGGTTCTGACTCATAGCAACCCTATGGACAACAGACTGAAACACTGCC
>NW_006408561.1:1929357-1929821 GCF_000296735.1 Chrysochloris asiatica
TCACTAATGCCTAAGATATCAATGTTTATGAGTTCCATTTCATTTTTGAGAACTTCCAATTTTTGCAGATTCATACTTCATACATTCCTCGTTCCAATTTTCAATGAATGTTTAGAGCTGTTTCTCTTCATTTTGAGTTGTGCCCCATCATCAAATGAAGGTCCCATGGGCTTTTCTCCCATAGGCTTTACTCTATTCACATCATCATGGTCAACTCTACTTTGAGGAGGCAGCTCTTCCCCAGTCGCATTTTGAGTACCTTCCAATCTGAGGGGCTCATTTTCGGGCACTATATCTGACAGTGTTTTTCTGCTATTCATAAGGTTTTCAGTGACTAACTATTTGGAAGTACTTCATCACTCTTTCTTCCTAGTCTGTCTTCATCTGGAAGCTCATCTGAAACCTGTCCACCATGGATGACCCTGCTGGTATTTAAAATACCGGTGGGATAGCTTTCAGAATCA
>NW_006408561.1:1931477-1932624 GCF_000296735.1 Chrysochloris asiatica
GGGAGCAGAAAGCCCCATCTTTTTTCCGTGGAACAGCTGGTAGTTTTGAACTGCTGACCTTGCAGCTCACAGCCAGATTTGTAACCACTACACTACCAGATCTCCTTAGTGACCTTATATAGGGGTGTTGAAATTGTACATCTTTACAGGAGCAGACAGATTCTTCTTTCTCCTGCAGAGTGGATGGGTTTGAACTACTGATGTATAATTTCAATGCTTTTCTTGCTGGTTGGACTTTTGCCTAACCTGACCCTTTTCCCTTCTGATTTTCTACTACAAGAACTGGTCTGGCAGATTAAAACCTTTAAAAACATAAGCAAAATAAGTAGGGGTCACCACCTACCTTGTTACACCTTCTCTAATGAAGAAAGGTAATACATGCCAGTAATAAAAAATGACTGTGAATTACAGGCTTGCTTTATCAAGTTGCTCAGAGTGAGTGCAGTTTTTGAGGAACTTGCAATCTGAGACCATGACTGAAGAGCTTTATCTTTCTAATATTCCCAAGGGTATATAACTATTGGGTCACTATGAGTTGAAACCGACTCCATGGCACATAACCACCACCACCACGAGTGTAAATTAGAAAATATGTAGGCCTCGGGAGTGTGCTAGGGATCATTTGACATTATGCTTCATTATGAAAAAAAAAAAAAAAAAAAAAAGATGTTTCCCATTGCTTAGCTGTCTTTACTGACTAATGCTGCATATTTTCTTAGAACTAAATCTTTTGTCAGTGATTTTTGAGGGTTGATCAACCTCACTAACACACCAACCTCTAGGATATAATTTGGTAATACAGGAAACAGAAATGGATCCTCAAGAAGGAATCCTACTTTCTGCACAGAGCTTAGCACTATGGGTCATGTGGGATATTGGGAGGAATCTTTAGCCATTCTTGGAATAACTATTGGAGATACCACTAGAAAAGCACACTACCCTTCTAAACAATGGTGCAACAGAAAAGCTATGAATATGCGTTAGAGTCAGAAATATATGTACTCTATAGCTCCATTTCATCAGTGAAGACAAGACCAGGGGCAGACTGTGGAACAGACCATCAATTACTGATATGCAGATTCAAACTGAAACTGAAGAAAATGAAAACAAGTCTACGAGAGCCAAAATATGACCTTGAATTTATCCC
>NW_006408561.1:1934981-1935522 GCF_000296735.1 Chrysochloris asiatica
ATTTGAGCATACTTTTCTCCTTTATCACTATGCTATAACTTTCACTCGTGGCTGAATATTGATAAATATTAATAAAACAATATTTGTCTTTTAATTATCAAGGAATAATGAAGGTTCAAAATGGCTTTAAGTAATATCATTGTTTAGATTTGAGATATGTGAAATTCTAATTTATGGTGTTGCTGCCTAAAGCCATTTTGAACCTAATAATTGTTTATTATTATTATATTATTAGTTTGCTAGTTGTAATGTGGCATAGTGGAAGACAGCATGGACTTTGGAATCAAGTAGACCTGAATCCATATCTTATATCAGCCATGTCTTAGTTCTTTGAACGTAGGCAATTTTTATTAACCTCTTTGAGTCTTATTTCCTTATCTTTTTGGGGATATTGAGCTAGGGTAGTTTGTGTGTTTTTTTTTTAGAATAAAGTATGCATATAAAATTTCTAACACCAGATTTGGATTGATATAAATGATAGCTATAATATTTTTTAATATGAACTTTTTTTTTTAATTAAAATTTTAATCTAGTGATTTAT
>NW_006408561.1:1937918-1939310 GCF_000296735.1 Chrysochloris asiatica
ATTGCATGGAGGGGATTGTAACCATGGCAATGAGACAATATACAATAGAATGAATGTAAAACTAATCTTCTCCCATGTAAACTATCACATAAAAAATGTACTTTTTATAAATCAAATTCCTCTTTTTATTTAAATAAATCATGATATGTAATAAATTAAAAGCAACCACTTTTAGATACCATAATAGAAAATAAATATAAAATTAAATGCAGTGAAGTTAAAATAATGTTTAAATGCTAGCTAGAGACTTTGGGGGAGGTTCTGAACATGAGGTCAGCCTTCTCTTGGTTAAAACACTATTTGCTGGTATTAGGGATGTGTTATCCTGCAGCCCTGGTGTAGTGTTGTAGGATAAACCCTGGACTGCTAACAGCCAGGTCAGTGGTTCAAACCAACCAGCCCACTCCTAGGAACTCCTATACAGGGTGGCTATGAGTTGGAATGGACTCGAGGGCACTTACTAACAGGGAGATGTTAAAGTTGTGTTAGTACCAAACTAAGGCTTTTTTGACCATCATTGATTTTAAAAGAAATAGATTTATTGAGAAATAGATATTTTTCCTTTGAGGTTCAAGATTAATTAATATTTTAAACCACTTCATATCACCTCAATACTTCCACAAATATAGATTCCAGACTTTAATGTGTTGATGTTGTTGTTACGTTCCCGCCAGTCAGTCAGTATCAGCTCATAGAAATCCTATGCACAACAGAGAGAAACATTGCCTGGACTTGCACCAACCTCACAATCTTTGCAACCATTAAGTCCATTGCTGTTGCCACTGTGCCATCCCATCTCGTTTGGGATCTTCCTCCATTTTACCAACCATGATATTCTTCTCCAGTGACTACTCTCTCCTGGTAATATGTCCATAGTATGAGAGATGAAGTTCAGACTTTCTGGCTTCTGAGGAGCATTCTAGCAGTATTTCTTCCAACACAGATTTGTTTGTTCTTTTGGCAGTTTATGGTACTTTAAATATTCTCCTTCAGCACTGTAACTCAAAAGAATCAATTATTTTACTGTCTTTATTCATTGTCTGACTTTCACATGTATATGAGGTTATTACCCATGACTTGGGTAAGGTGCATCTTTAGTCTCCAACTGATATCTTTGCTATGAAACACTTTAAAGAGGTCTTGTGAAACAGATTTTCCCAGTGCAATATGTTGTTAAATTTCTTCACTGCTGCTTCCATGAGTGTTGATGATTGATTTGAGCAAAATGAAGTCTTTGACAACTTCAATCTTTTCTCTATTTATCTTTCTGTTTTTTTATTGGTCTAATGGTGAGGGTATTTGTTTTCTTTACATTGAGATGCAACCCATACTGAAAACTATGGTCTTTGATGTTCATCAGTAAGTATTTTAAGTCCTCTTTGCTTTCAGCAA
>NW_006408561.1:1940755-1947015 GCF_000296735.1 Chrysochloris asiatica
GGTATTTGCAATGAACAAGTAATTGGTTTTGCAAAATTCTATCATGTGATCTCCAGCTTTATTTCTATCACCAAGGCCAATTTTTTCAAAGACTGATTCTTCCTTTTTGCTTTGAACCTTCACATTCCAATCACCAGTAATTATCAATACATCTTGATTGCATGTTTGATAAATTTCTGACTGAAGAAGTTAGTAGAATTCTTCAATTTCACCATCACTGGATGGTGCATACATTTGAATAATAGTGTTATTAACTGGTTTTCCTTTCAGGTGTATGGATATTATTGTTTCAGAGACAGCATTGTACTTCAAGATAGATCTTGAAATTTTCTTTTTGATGATGAATGTGACGCCATTCCTCTTCAATTTGTCATTCCTGGCATAATAAACATTGTGGTTGTCAAATTCAAAATGGCCAATACCAGTCTATTTTAGCTAATGCCTAGGATATCAATGTTTTTGTGTTCCATTTCATTTTTGACAATTTCCAATATACCTAGATTCATACATTCCATGCTCTATTATTTATGGATGTTTATAGCTGTTTTGAGTTTTGCCCCATCACAAATGAAAGTCCTGAAAGCTTTTTCTAAATTCTCATCATCACAGTCAACTCTTCTTTGAGAAGGCAGCTCTGTCCCAGTCACATTTTGAGTACGTGACAGCTGGAGGGGCTATTTTTCTTCACTATATCTGACAACATTCTGATGCTATTCATCATTTTTCAATATTCTGGTGCTGACAGTGTTTCACTGCTATTCATAATGTTTTCAGTGACGAAATATTTGGAAATAGTCTGTATCTCTTTCTTCCTATCTTCCTTAGTCTGGAAGCTCACCTGGAAACTGTCCAGTATGGGTGACCCTGCTCGTATTTAAAATACCAGTGGCATAGCTTCCAGAATCACAGCAACATGCAAGCTACCACAATATGGCCAACATTTCAAGATCTATTAACATTAACTGTGTGATCTCTTTTGTTTCAAAGTAGAACATCTATATTTACAAACATCAGTTATTAGGCAAGCCCGCACTGGAATGTGGGTCTTCTGATCCTCAGTCTCTTTCTGGAGCACTCACCCAACAATTAAAAAGATAGAAACGTAGATCATTCTAGAGGGTATCTGTCAGCTCAGGATATGGTCCATCTGATGTCTCTCATCACCATTCCATTGGTAATGAAGTGATCACAGCCTTTTTCCTTTCTTTTTAGTAGGTTTACTATTCCCTTTACATATCATCTTGCTTTTTTTATATGCACTTATTTGTATTTAAACATAACATATGTGGAATGTGAATTTTGGAAGATATTGACAACAGAATATCTGAATTGAACACAACTTCAGCAAATCAGGGATAACAACAATTCCTCCCTCCCTCACACACACACACACAGACACACACACAGCATATGATGAAGCCATGAACAGCTGGAGTTTTGTTATTACCCTGGGAACAGTTTATTTTGACCTTGTCACAGTCTACCTGCTTGCTATTCCTAGTACAGTACTGCTTCTCATCAGAAAACTTGAGGCAAATATTATATTATGCTCTTTAAAATTAAAGCTAAGGTAGGGCTTTAGACCACACCAAAGCAATACACTAGGGGATGTTTGCCTAGGCACATTAACGTTTTCTCCAAGACAACCCTTCATCACATTTTTTTCTTAAGGTTTTTCACATTTTCCTACACTGTGAAAAAAAGAGAGCCACACAGCAGCCCAAAGGGGATAGATTTAACAATCACATACATGCTTTTCAGTTTTAGGTATTTTTTGGGTAATAAATATTAGTTCATATGAGTCTGCTTGTTGTTATTGTTACTTTTATTGTTTTTATTTGTGATTCACTTGTTTTATGATGCTACAAACTAATTTTATTAAAGTGTACATTTTTATATCCTTACAATTTTTGAGTGATTTTGAGAGTCATGTCAAATAAATAATGACCTGATGGCTTTAAAATGTTTAGCCTTAGCCATCGTTTTCTATTGCTGCTTTAAAAAGTTACTACACATTCTATGGTTTACAGTGACATGGATTTACTCTTATAGCTATGTGGGTCAGAAGTCTGACAGGTTTCACCAAGCTAAAACCAAGGTGCCAGCGTGCTGTGTTTCTTAGGGAGACTCTAGGGAAGAAGAATCTCTTCCTGTGTTTTTTCCAGTTTATAGAAGCCACTGTATTGCGGCTCATGACCCTTTTCTGTCTTCACAAGTCAGCAGCAATGGCTGGTGGAGTCTTTGTCATATTGTATCATTCTAACACTGATTCTTTGCTTCACATTTAAGGATCCTTTTTTATTATATTGGGCCTACCTGGTGAGAGACCATTTTAATCTTCCTGGAAACCAGGCTAAGTGCCTTTAGGTGTCCTTTTTGAACTTCTGAGCCTTTGAGAAACTGTTTTCCTAAAGTCACTTGCAAGTCAAACAATAGTCTAGGATGCAATTTAGTGAAGATTGCTTTGCCTTAGGCATTGAGCCCTTTTGGAGATTTACAATGACCTTCAGTAGACTACCTGTCCAGATCCTGCCTATATAACCTGCTTTCATCATCCCCTCTTCAGAGCACTTTCCTGATACATTCAGGTTGTCATTGCCCAATTTGAATCATATCTACTCATAATAAATACACTCTGCTATATTCATGTTTGGTTTAGGTTTTTTCACACATTTAAGTTTTTGACACTGGAGAAGGGCGCAAAAGCTCCTTATCTTAAGGTCAGTTTATTGTTGTTATTAAGCACCGTAGAATTTGTTCTGACTCATAGCAGCCCTGTATAGGGTCTCTGAGGAGTGGTTGGTGAGTTTGAAAAGCTTACCTTGAAGTGTAAACCAACCTTGTGGTCAAGCACTTATCCTACAACACCGTACCAGGAGTCAGCAATTTTTATTTGATTTGCAACCTGTGATGAAGTGGTTAAGCACTTAATTACTAACCAAAAGTTCAGCGGTTTGAGCCCTCCAGATGTTCTGTGGAAGAAAGATGTAGCAGTCTGCTTCTGTCAAGAATACAGCCTTGGAAACCTTTGGACACTGTTTTACTTTATCCTTTAGGGTTTCTATTGGGGTCCTGGTGTGATGCTGTGGGTTGACGCGCCAGATTGCAAAGCTGTTTGAACTGCAAGGTTGGCAGTTCAAGCTCACCAGAGTCTCCTTGGAAACCCTATACAGGATTGCTATGGGTCAGAACTGACTCGATGATACTTAACAACAACAACAACAACATAGGGTTTCTATGAGTCAGAATTGACTAATCTGGCAGTGGTTTTGGTTTAATCAGCCATATAACATGTTGTTGCTGTTGTTGTAGCTAAGTACAATGGAGTCAGTTCAGACTCATAGAGATACTGTCTAGGATTTCTGTGGTTGTAAATCTTTATGGGAGTAGAAAAAGCCTCTTCTTGCTCCCTCAGAATGGCTGGTGGCCTCGAACCAACAATCTTGTGGCTAACAATCCAGTGCATATCCTATAGAACCACTGCACTCCTATGTCACAAATTAACATTCTTGAATTAGGACATGAACAACTTTGGGATATCATTATTCTACCTACTACAGATATTCTTTCAAATGATCTATTTTTATTTTTAAAAATATACATCTTGGATAAAATATGTATTGATTATAAGATGATTATTTACCAATTAATTCATTTGAAAATCAAATATACTTTGAAATATAGTTTAACATTTCCTGGATACAATATAATTGCATTTCAAAGACTTGATTCATTATGAGATCTTTGATTTTTCAAAATGAGGGTATTATGTTTAGAAGTATTTTCTGGCTCACTATTCTGGCATGACACTGTGGGTTAATGAGCTGGACTGCAAAATCACTTTGAACTGCAAGGTCGGTTGTTCAAGCTCACCACTCACTCCTTGGAAACCCTATGTGTTGGAATCAACTCGATGGCACTTAACAACAACATTCATTCTTAAACTTTTATGTGTTTCTGGCATTTGAAGGTGAATTTTATAGAGATTTTAGTAAACTCTTTGTTGTTGTTGTTAAGTGCCATTGAGTTGACTCCGACTCATAATAACCCTGTATAAGGTTTCTGGGGAGTGGCTGGTGGGTTTGACCTTGCATCCATTGCTTATTCTATAGCACCACCTCAGGACTCTGGTAAACTCCTTGGTAGATGAATTTTATAAGGTTTGGTTGTGATGCATTTTGTAATCCACTGGTTTTCTCCTCTTCCTCAGCCCATAGTCTCTCCAGCAGCCCTGTATTTCCTTTTATCCAAAGCTGTCCACATAATTATTAATAAAACTCAATATTAACATTTCTAAGGAGCTCTGGTAGCATAATGGTTATGAATTGGACTGCTAACCTCAGGGCTCAGGGTCAGCAGTTCGAAACTACCAGCTGTTCCGTGGGAGAAAGATGAGGTTTTCTGCCCCAGTAAAGATTTACAGCCTCAGAAACCCTAGACAGGGTCGCTATGAGTTGGAATCAACTGCACGGCACATAATAACAAAAACAATGGAGACCTGAGATCTTCATTTGTAGAGAAAAGACTATATTCTACCTTGGATTTATTTTTAATTTGTTGTGGCCTTATCAAGATAATTATCAGATTCCTAATTCTTTCATTACATCAACAGGTAATACAATTTGGCACTTATTTTTGCAAAAGTGTTTTTGAAGTTACAGAGCATTATATATAATGTCTACTCTCAGTGTTAGGGAGGCAAGGTGAAGAAATTAAATCAGCATAAGCATAATGTTATCAATACACATTGACAAGACAGGAAATGTCTCAGGCAGCACATGATTAATGATTAATTGGCAAATCAGTGAATCAGGAAATACGTATAATGAGTTCTGGGAAAGGAGAACTCTCTTTGTGTAGTGTATACCCTGTACCCATATATTACCCATTACTACTTAATTAACTCCATGAAGCATGGCCTCAAAACCATAGCAATTCCCCACATCCCTGTAGAAGAAAAAAATCTTGGTGCCAAACATAAGATTAACATCTCACGTTTAGGAATTGATTGGATTTAACAACAATGGCTTTAGAAGGATTATGACTAATTTCTGGTGGGGTTGTGGGTTAAACATTGGTCGGCTAATCCCAAGGTCAGTAATTCAAACCCACCAACTACTCTAAGGGAGAAAGAGGAGGCTGACCACTCCAGGAAAGATTACAATCTCAAAAACTCTATCCTCAGTTCTACTCTCTGTTGTACCGGGTCACTATAAGTCTGAGTCAACTCAACTGCAGTGAGTTTGCTTTGCAGTTTTTACGACTAACCTCATAATTCCTGAGGCTCAGGGAGCACAGTGGCCTTGTAAGATAAGCAGTGGGCTTCGAACCACAAGGTTGGCAATTCGAGTCCACCAGCCACTCCAGGGGAGAAAGATAAGGCTTTCTGTTCCCACAAAGATTTACAGCCTAGGAAACTCTGAGTCTGAACTGACTGGACAGTACTTAACAGCAATAGGGTCATTCAAAGGAGGCAGCCTATTTAAGGTCCTCATCATGAGTGATCAGCAAATGCTTATTGAAATGAGCTGGTAGCAATTCAACTTTTATTATTTTTCATAATTGATATTCTCTTCACTCTCCCTCTCTCTCTCTTTTGTTTTTTTGCTATTTTCTTAATCTTTTCAAGACTTCCACTTATTCATTTTTGGGGAATTTTCAAATTGTTGTCTGCATTATTTAATTTAAAATCATTGGTGGATTTAATTTACACGTTTCCTGATCATTGGTGGTGGTGTTGTTAAGTGCTGTCCAGTCAGTTCTGACTCATAGAGACCCTGTATAGGGTTTGGGAGGAGAGGCTGGACCTTGCAGTTCAAACTAACTATGCTGTCCAGCGTATTAACCAACAGCGCCACACTGGGACTCCTTTCTGATCATTGGTGGTGGTGGTGGCCGTGTGCCGTGGAGTTGGTTCTGACTCATACCCAGTTTGCCTAGGGTTTCCGAGCCTGTAAATCTTTACTGGAGCAGAAACAGAAAGCCGCCTCTTTCTCCCGTGGAACAGCTGGTAGTTTCAAACTGCTGACTTTGAGGTTTGTTTTTGTTCTTATGTGCCATGGAGTCGGTTCCAACTCATAGCGACCCTGTGCAGGGTTTCCGAGGCTGTAAATCTTTCCGGGAGCAGAAAGCGTCATCTTTCTCCCGCAGAACATCTGGTAGTTTCAAACTGCTGACCTTACGGCTCGCAGCCCGATTCGTAACCACTACGCTACCAGAGCTCCTACGCTAGTGCCAACTGAAGGCTTTTGATGTGGTTC
>NW_006408561.1:1947610-1952109 GCF_000296735.1 Chrysochloris asiatica
AGTCGATTCCGACCCATAGCGACCCTGTATCGGGTTTCCAAGAGCAGCTGGTGAGCTTGAACCATGGACCTTGAAGTTCAAACGACTTTGCTGTCTGACGCGTTAGCCCACAGCACCACACCAGGACTCATTTAGTGATTATTTATTTAGCTCCTGACTCTGGTAATCACTGTCTTCTTAGATATTCATTGCTTTTGATAGCTTTAATTGGACTTGACTATAGCTAAAAATACCTTTTCTAGAGTATTCCAATTCAATTATACAACTTTAAATTTTTATGTAATATTTTCCCATTATTTATAATTGCATTTTATAACAACAATGATAGCTGTCTTAGTTATCTAGTGCTGCTATGATAAAAGCCACACATGGATGAGTTTAACAAACTTCACTTTATTATCTCACAGTGTAGGAAGCTGGAAGGTGGAAGTTAGACTGCCAGCTCTACGGGAAAGCTTTCTCTCTCTTTACTCACAGGTTAAGAGGAAGGTCCTTTTCTCCTTTCAGTGTCTGCGGGCCTGATATTCCTTGGAGATCACACATAGAGTGTGTGGGCATCAATCTTTGCACAGTCTAGATTTCCAATGCAATGACTCTGAATCCAAAGGATATGTTCTCCTCCATGCTCTTTTTTCTTAGTGGTAACCTTCTTTCTCATCTCTGTTTGCTTGCTTCATCCCTTTTATATTTCAAAAGAGATAGACTCTTAAAATTTGTTGTTGTTGTTGTTGTTGTGAAGTGCTGTCAAGTCGATTCCGACCCATAGCAACCCTGTATAGGGTTTCCATGGTGAGCTTGAATCACGGACCTTGCAGTTCAAATAACTTTGCAGTCTGATGCATTAACCCACAACGCCACACCAGGACTCTTAAGATACAGTATAATAATTCTAATCCCGTCTTAATAACATCATGCAGGTGAGGATTTACAGCACAGAGGATACTTACGCGCTGTCCGGTTAGTTCAGACTCACGGCCATTGTATGCCCGACAGAACAAAAAACGGTTCAGTCCTGGGCCATCCTTACTTACAATCACAATCACTGTCGAGTTTGAGTCAGGGCTTCTGCCACTGTGGCAATCCACCTTGGTGGGGATTTTCTTCTTTTTCGCTGACTCTCCACTTTCGCAAGTCTGATGTCCTTCTCCAAGAACTGGTCCTGCCTGAAAACATGTGCAAAATATAAGAAAGGAAGTCTCTCTGTTCTCACTTCTAAGGAGCATTCTGGCTGTACTTCTTCCAAGACATGTTTTTTTTTTCTGTTGTTTTCATGGCAATTCGTAGTACTTTTAATATTTTTCACCAGCACTATAATTCAAATGAAACCATTTCTCTCTGATTTTCCTTATTCATTGTGCAATTCTTACATGCATATGAGATGATTAAAAATACCATGGCTTGGTTCAGGTGCACTTTATTCCTCAAACTTACATCTTTGCTTTTTAATGTTTAAAAGAGGTCTTGTGCAGAAGATTTGCCTAAGGCAATATGTCATTTGATTTTTTGACTGCTGCTTCCATGAACATTGATTGTGAGTCCAAACAAAATGAAGTCTTCGACAGTTTCAATCTTTTCTCTGTTTTTCATGATGTTATTTACTGGTTGTTAGAATGTTCATTTTCTTTACAATGAGGTGCAATCCATACTAAAGGCTATAGTCTTTTTATTTTTATCAGTATTTCAAGTCCTCTTTTCTTCAGCAAGCAAGGTTGTAGTATCTGCATATCACAGATTGTTAATGCTCATCATGTTTTTGCCTACTGGTTCAGTTGTGAGAATTTTTGTTTTCTTTACGTTGGTAACCCACACTGAAAGTTGCTGTCTTTGATCTTCATCAATAAGTACTTCAAGCAAAGTTGTATTATTTGCATATTGCAGGTGGTTAATGAAGCTTCCTCCAATTCTAATGCTGTGTTTGTCTTCATATAGACTAACTTCTCTCTTTTTTATAACATTGTCTCTCTGATTGATTTCACATAAACACCTTCATTTCTTTATAGGTTTCTCTCTTTTGCCATTATTCCCATCTCAGCAAGATTAACGTACTTGACCAATAGAGTATGTATTGCTTGGCAGCAGATAACTAATTTGGTGGCACCAGATAACTAGGAGTATTGTCTCCTCTTTCATTTTATTGTTGTTATTAGCACCAACTATGTGGTATGGAAGAATAAACACTGGACTGCTAACTACAAGGTTGGCAGTTCAAACACACCAGCTGCTACTCAGAAACCCTTTACAGGGTCACTACGAGTCAGAGCTGACTTGATGGTATGTGACAGCAACAAACAGCAGCCATTAAAGTGGAGTCCTGGAGCCACAGTGGTTAAGCAATTGACTGTTAATCGAAAGGTTGGTGGCTAAAACCTACCAACCTGTCTGTGGGAGAAAAGACCCAGTGATCTGCTCCCATAAAGATTACAGGCTAGGAAATCCCATGGGGCAGTTCTATTCTTTCACTAAGGATCACTGAATTGGAATAGACTCAACAACACACAGCACCACCACTAAGATACAAATGACCATAGAGAGCATTGATTTCATGTGTGTGTGAGTGTGTGTTGTTAAGGAAGGAAGCACAGAGCTAGGAAGTAAGCGGCTTGGCCTAGTAGAGACCTGCTAGCTGTTCACCAAGTTCCTTTTCCTCTTTTTCCTGCTGGACTATGTTTCCCAGCCTCCTTTGCAGCATATGATATCCAAATAAGTAAATTATAGTCAATGGAATGTGAGTGGAAGTGATGAATGCCACTTTCAGATTTGCCCCTTAAAAACTTACTACATGTGAAATTCCACAATGTCTCCCTTTCAGAAACAGAAGATTGACACCTAAAGTGAAAATGAAATCCATATGTTAAAGATAGGCAGAAATACAGCGTGGAAGGGACTTTGATCCCTGAATCACTGTTTGGAGGAGAACCCTCTGCTGCTCTGGAATACTGGTATTAAAATTGTGAAGAAAGCATATACTTTCCTTAAATATGAATCATTGTTCATTTTGACATACTAGTCAAAATTAACTTCACAGATACACTTTCGTTCTCCAAAGTTACTTCTCTCTTTTATAAAACAAAGGCATTTGTCATACTGGTCGTCTTGCTGTTTCTGAAACACACTGAACAAGTACATTTAGGATCAGCTACACCACCACCACCACCACTTTAAGGTGATGGTTAAAACCATGAGAACAGATGAATGTATCTGTGTAATGTCAAAAGTATCCCTGGTACAGAGTCATAGGAGGAAGGGAAAGGAATGAAATATCTAAGGAAACCAATGGAATTAGGATTAAATGGGCATATAGACAGAGAGCAAGGGCAGATAGGGTCTAGATGGAGAATAATATTAGCAGTTAAAAACAGAAGGGAAAAAAAAATGTTTTCAAAAATTGAACCAGGGATAATTGAATTTTGTAAGAAGAAAGTCATGAGTTGTGGGTTTTTTTTTTTGTTTTTTTTTTTTAATATTTTGTGTCTTTGGTGAAAGTTTATCCATTAAATTAGACTTCCATTTGACAATTTCTGTGCAAATCGTTCAGTGGTATTAGTTGAAATTTTCAGCGTTTCCACTTCTCATCAATTGTGTTCTGATTAATTCAGTGCTGTAGTGTCCCGGTCTCCTGTTGTCTTCTCATCTTTGCTTTAGAGTCATTGTTGACCTTTTGGTCTCAAATAGATGTTTTTTGAGTACTATTCTACACTCAGGGGTTGTTGTTGTTAAGTACCATTAAGTCGGTTACAACTCATATTGACATTATTTCTGAGCACTAGCTGGTGGGTTTGAATCACCAACATTGTGATTTGCAGTCCAGTGCTTATTCTACAGTACCACACCAGGGGTAATATCTTTTATTTTGTGTGCAATCTGTAATTTCGCTTAAAGGCAATAGTTTATTTTGTGTGCAATCTGTAATTTCACTTAAAGGCAATAGACCTGCTCAAGGTTTAAAGAGTATCTCAGGACGACAGTTTCAGGGAGTCCTCTAGTCTCAACTAATCCAGTAAGAATTCGAGTTCTGTTCTGTATGTTTCTACTGTTCTGTCAGGGACCATCTGTGATAGTCAGACACTATCCAGTTTTTCTGGTCTTGGGGCAGGTGAGACTGTGGTTGATGTAGGTTATTACACCTGCAGACTAGTTTCTTCTCTGAGGCTTTGGTTCCCTTCTTTCTCTTTCTCTCCAAATAAGTAGATACCAATATTTGTATCTTAGAAATTGTGTACACACGTTTAAACCCTCAACACTACTCACCTTACTGTGATGCAGAGTGTGCACTTTGTGGTGACTATTGACTTAGTTATTCCGTGAGACTGAAGATCTAAGCCTTCAAACCCAAAAGAATTCTTTTTTTTTTTAATGTTTTATTGTGAATTATATGATAGTTTACATGAGAGAACTTTAGTTTTACATTCATTCCATCGTATATAATTTCATTGCCATGGTTCCAATCCCCTTCATGCATCAACCCACCAAAGGGTATATCCTAGAAACCCACTGCCTAC
>NW_006408561.1:1952329-1977100 GCF_000296735.1 Chrysochloris asiatica
ACAAAACGTCTAGCTTTGCACTTCCAACCCTCATAATCAGTCCTGATAACCATTATTCACTGCAGTATCACGAGTTACCCATCTATATTTCATTTCATCAGCTCTGCCTAGACAGATTGGATAGTATTCACTGGAGATTCTGCCTTCCTCCATGCCCTCTAGCTCTAGATTCCCTCTTGAAAGCTTGTAAGCCAGTCACTTCTTGTCTTTGTAGTCCCCCCCCTCCCCATTTGGGTATCCAATGTCCAAGTTGCCCAACTCTGACCACTCTGTGTGTGGAGGGGGCAAAAGAATTATTCTTTTAAGGTGTTTGTTTATGCCTGAGATGATACCTTTTTTACATATATACCGCTTTTGTACATATATACCGTACACCCATTTTTTGGTTATTGTTGATGTTGTTTCCAAATTATATAGATCATCTTCTTCAGCACAAGTGTCTTTGTCTTTTGTGAGTTTCTTAAAGGCATTATTTACTTTAGTCAAGCTGTGCTCACTACACCTGTATTCTGTGTTTTTTTTCCCATCACCAAAAATCCCGGTAGCCATGAATGAACATCAATCTCTGTTTATTATCTATCTTAGCTCTTACAAAAGTGGTTTATAAAATGTTTGTCTTTCGCAAGTGTTCTTTGAAAAAACAATTTTACTAGGTAGTAAGAACACTGATCATAATGTGAGAAACTGCAAATTTTAAAGACTTTATCAAAGAATAAATTGATGGAGAAATGAAACCATGGGTATATTTCACTTATTTATCAACTTTGCTATTAAGGAAATTATAGAAGAAGAGAATTTAGCAGGAAGAGAGATGGGTTCAAAAAGTTATCTCCTTAGTCCTGGGCAACCAGGGCCCTGCTCTGAGACCTTTGTCTTGGAGAATATGGTTTATATCTTTTTCTAGTCATAGTCCTCCCTTTGGGGAGAATAACCAAGAAACAAAAGAGATTTGTCATCTGGGGTCTGTGATTCCCTTTTAAGAGCATGCTCCTTTATCCCAGACTCTAGAAATCCTTACCAAAATGACCACAAAGCTGTTCCCAGGGCCCAAGCAAGCCTCTTGCTCCAGTTCAAAATGTTGAGGACAGGAGTAGATAGGTAGTATATACTTGTCTAGACCAAAGATGTTCCCAATGGGGGTTTGTGGACATGGGGCTGGGGTGGTATTAACAGAGCTTGAATTTGTCTGCTGGGTTATCCACACATATGCCTGTGAGGCCTCAAATATTGCCTGATGGAGGTAGGATGTGAAGAGAAGGGGACAGGCCAAGGGGTTTTGTTGGGAAGCTCCAATTGCATCATTGCCCCCGGCTGGTATTGGATTTCTATGACATTGTTGTCACTCATTTCTATTCCCCATGAATGTTTTTTTTTTCCCCTGAGGGGGTAAAAATGTCTTCATAACTTATGAATTTAATTAGTTTTGCTTGAATCTTCAATTAAGGAAGTTGAATGATACACAGCTGAATGCAATATATTTACTGATTCTTAAAGATACAATATAGTATCTTCAGTAAATATTTGTACTCCGACTGCAGATGTGGGACTAATCAGACAGCTATAGGGGAAAATACACATTAGACTCAGACCCTATTTTTAATACATTTCCATTTTTAGAAAGGATCTTTTTATCCTGAGAACCATTCCTAGTGTACTAAAATTAACCACCATGAGATTATAGCATTTACAGTAACATCATGCTTGCATCTGGCATCTGTGTTTGTCTCCTTGTTAATTCTTCAACCTTTCCATTTATTTTTCATGTTCACAAAGGTTAATTGACATTGACTACAGTTTATATGAGGAATTCCTTGGTGAATCTTAGTGGTGGCCAAATTGCAGGGTTTCAGTTCAGTTGAGCAAGAACTCTGATAGTCAATCTACAAGGCTCTCTGGAAAACTAACAATTAATTGAAGTGAACAATCTGGCTGGACTGGGCCAGATTGTTAGGCATGGGATGGGGGCAAGGAGAGGAGAGTTTGATTTTCTTGACTCTGTCTTTCATATGGTTTAGTTTTCTACACGCTGACCTCCTCTTAGAATTCTTATGATCTTTTTCTTATACATTATGCTGTTACAACAATTGTGGTTGTTATAAGTGCCATCGAGTGGGTTCCAACCCATAGCGACACTCATAGGGTTTCAGAGTGGTGGCTAGTGGGTTTGAACTGATGATCTTATGGTTCAAACTGACCTTGCAGTCCAGCTAATTATCTTGCAGTGCCACACCAAAAGAGTAGTGGTTTACTAATGATATGTTCTGATGCCTTGGGCTGAAGCTGGGCAATTTGACCATAATACTGTCTTTTGATTGGCACACACATTGGTATATACCAGCATGCCTTGCTTTATTGTGCATCACAGACACTGTGTGATTTTCCAAATTGAAGATTTGAGGAACAATATCATTTTCCCAATAGTATGTGCTTGCTTCGTGTCTCTATGTCACATTTTGGTAATTCTCACAATATTTCAAACTTTTTCATAATTCTATTGCATATGTAATAAACTACACTATAGTGTAAACATAACTTTTATATGCCCTGTTGTTGTTGTGTGCAGTCAAGTCAATTCTGACTCATAGCAACCTGTATGCTCTTGTTGTTATGTGCCATCAAGTTGGTTCTGACCCATAATGACCCTGTATAGGGTTTTTGAGGAGCAGCTGGTGAGCTTGAACTGCCAACCTTGCAGTTCAAATAGCTTTGCAGTCTGGCACATTAACCCACAGTACCATACCAGGACTCTAGCAACCTGTATGTTGTTTTTGTGGTTATGTGCCATGGAGTCGGTTCCAACTTATAGCGAACCAGTACAGGGTTCCGAGGCTGTAAATCTTTACAGGAGCAGAAAACCTCATCTTTCTTCCATGGAACAGCTGGTAGTTTCGAACTGCTGACCTTGAGGTTTGCAGCCCGATTCGTAACCTCTACGCTACCAAAGCTCTTCGTATGGGGTTTCCAAAATTGGCTGTTGAGTGGGTTTAAACTGCTGACGTTGAGGTTACCAATTTTGTGCTTATCCTACAGGATCACTCCAGGGCTCTTATATGCACTGGTTGTTCTGGTTGCATGCCATTGAGTTGGTTCTGATTCATAGTGACCCTGAATAGGGTGGATTTGACCCACTGACATTGTGGTTAGCAGTCCAGTGCTTATCCTATATACACTGGAGACCACCAAATTTAAGTGACTCACTTTATTGAGACAGTTGCTTTATTTCAGTGGTCTGGAATGAATTGGTGGAGAAATGAAACCAGGGGTATAGACAACTTATTCATCAACTTTGTCATAAAAGCATCATAGGGAGAAGAGAGTTTAGCTGGAAAGGAGATGGATTCAAAATGTTAGCTCCTTAGTCTTGGACAACCAGGTCCCTGCCCTTAGACTTCTGTCTTAGAGAACCTGGTTAATATCCTTCTCTAATCACAGTCTTCCCTTTGGGGAGAATAATCCAAGGAACAAAGCAGATTTGTCATCGGTGCCTCCCTTTTAAGAGCATGCTCCTGTATCCCAGACTCTAGAAGTTCCTACCAAAATGACCACAAAGTTGTTCCCAGGGCCCATGTAGACCTCTTGCTTCAGTCCAAACTATTTAGGTATCTCTGGCATCTCTGTGGTATGCCTCTGTAATAGTGTTTTCCATATGTTCTTGTTGTTAAGTACCGTGGAATCGGTTCTGACGCATAGTGACTATACAGGGTTTCCGAGGCTGTAAATCTTTATGGGACCAGAAAGCCTCATCTTTCTCCCATGGAACAGCTGTGTAGTTTCGAACTGCCGACCTTGAGGTTAGCAGCCCGATTTGTAACCACTACATTACCAGAGCTCCTTAGTGTTTTCCATATAGGAACACCATTATGTAGTCAGGGCAGATGTAATCCCCACTACACTGATAGGGAAACTGAAACTAAGGTCAGGCACAGATTGATGGAGTGACATCTGTGACCCTAGATCTTCTGACTCCTTGTCTAGTACTTGTTCCATAAACCAGCTAGATAGTACACGGACTCATTTTCTTTGATGTGAGAATCAATAGTCTCCCTTTGTAGGACAATCAGTAACCCCCATAGATGCCACTCCTTGATTCTTAGTTGGTAATTGACTCCTAATTATTTACTTTCCATGCCTTGCATTTCTGTGGGAGGTGTTTGTACATTGTTCTCATTTGCTTTGCCTGGCTAGCATTCCAGAGTTTGATTGTATTGCCAGTTATCATGTAATTGGCCACACAGCAAAACATGACAATATGTTTTTGTTTTTTTCATTGTTGCTGTTAAGTGCCGTCGAGTTGGTTCTGACTCATAGCAATCCTGTATAGGGTTTCTAAGGAGTAGTTGGTAGGTTTGAACTAATGACCTTGGGTTAGCAGCCCAGTGCTTATCCTAATGATACATATTTATATATACATATCTATTATTCTGTGAGATTATGTTTATTATAAAATTACAACCTAGAGCTGATGTTAATTTAAACATCAAGTTGGGGTTAATTTAGCTTAATTGTTGATAGGGGAAATCATATCAGTTTTCTCCTAGATAAATAAGATAAAGGGTTGAGAACTAGTATGGCATTGTTTACTACCCACTTATAAAATTACTTTCTTAGCCTTTGCCCTTTAGATCCAGAGAAATAGCATCCATAATGTCATAGGAAATGAGGTTCAATATCATCACAGCAACTTCCTTTTCCAAGTCCACAAGTCCGGGAATAGCTCCCAGCCAGCACTTTGGCTCAGCCTTCTCTTACAGATCTGTAACAGTCTGCCCTCGGCCATCTGGGCTGGAAAACATCTGTGGTTGCTGGCCCCACAGCAGAGCCAGGCCCTCTGGGGATGGGTAGACACCAGAAGCCACTAAACTTCCAGCCCTTCTGCCTGTGTTGGCCTGCCAGCTCCTAACAAGTCTTCCACTAATGCCTCCATTTCACAGTATCAAAGGACTCCCAGGTGGCCCCAAAATGAATGTGACTGTACCCCTGCCCACATTGATACAGATGTAGGTTTTTCAGGTTCCTGAAGGAACCTGGGTAGCTTTTGAGCTCACTTTCTATAACTGCTGACTGGCTTGATGAGTGGGGATTATGGATTTTGCCAAGCAGCAAGCATGAATTAATATATATATATATATATCTGGATTCCTGGTGTGGTGCTGTGGATTAATGCTCTGAACTGCAAAGTCATTTGAACCACAAGGTCGGTGGTTCAAGCTCACCAGCCGCTATGGGTCAGAAATGACTCGACAACACTTAACAACGACAACATATATATCTATAAAAAAAACCTCACATGTGGATTATTCTTCCTAAATGGCCAGCTATGCTATGGGAAGGGGCCTCACTTTATTTTTCAAATTATTTTTTATTTAAAACCAGTGATAGTGAGTGACATGGAATTTCCAGTGTCTCATGAGGTCCCTCCTTTAGGTTGTGGCAGACATCTGCTGACCAGCACTTGTGAAAGTTGAACTCGTATCTAAAGCTATTTTCTGGGAGTATAGCAGCCAAAACCTTTTATATCAAAGGGAATCATCAGGCAGAACAAAAGGCAATCTCCTATACTTAAGAGACAGGCCCTTGTATTGTTCCATTAACTGTCTGCCTTAAACATGTGAATGGTTTAAGTAACTAGAGTGCATCTGTATCCCTTACCCTGTTCTCATCAGGCAGATAAGCATTAAACACACACATGCACATACACATGCATACACACACATACATCCAGCCCACGCTCAGGCTTCCATGTCAGTATCACTCATTGCATCCTGTGAGATCTCTGTTAAGAAATGTTCTTTCTCCAGAACAGATAGTGCTCCCCGTTTAGAAAAATATCCTTGGCTGGATCCCTGGAACTTTAATTAAAATCCCGGTTGCATTTCAGACAGCTTGTATGTAAAACACCAAGGCCAGGAACCAGAACGTTTTGCCTGTGGGATGGAAAGCAGATCAAAGAGCTGCTTGGGCTAGCCTGATGGGTCTCAGGAGGCTGCTCATGGGGAGGAACCTGCCACTTAATGAGGGTTAGCCCATCAGGTTTAAAGGTAATTATCTAAAGCAGTTGCAAATTTTCTTCCATTGGTGCCCTTGACATTGACTGGGCTACTGGGAACAACAACAACAAAAAAAACCTGAAAAGATTACTATTAATTAGCTAGTATGTTTTTAGCTATTCATGGCTCTTATTTAACTTTTTTCTTCTTTGTTAAACTGTGAGCATTGTGAGGGCAGGAGCTACATTAGTCTTGGTCATGACCACTACTTTGGCTTCTCGCTGGACTGTGGAAGTTGGTAGGTGCTCAGTGAAGATTTGTGGAGTGGTTGTAGAAGCACATCATATTAGATTTGTTGTTGTTGTTAGGTGTCATCAAGTTGGTACTGACCCATAGCAACCTTATGCACAATAGAATGAAACACTGCCTGATCCTGGGCCAACCTGACCACTGTTGACACGCTTGCTATCGATGCTGCCACTTGCCCAATCCATCTCGTTGGGGGTCTTCCTCTTTTGCTCTGACCCTCCACCTTACCAAACATGATATCCTTCTCCAGCGACTAGTCCCTCCTGACAATATGTCTGAAGTATGAGAGACGAAGTTTGGTCATCTTGGCCTCCAAGGAGCACTCTGGCTGCACTTCTTCCAAAATGGATTTTTTGGTTCTTTTGGCAGCCAATGGCACTTTCATAATTCTCCTCCAACACCATAACTTAAATGTGTCAGTTCTTCTATGGTCTTCCTTATTCACTGTCCAGCTTTCGCATGCATAGGAGATTATTGAAAATACTATGGCTTGAGTCAGGATCACCTTAGTCCTCAAGCTGACATCTTTGCTCTTCAACACTTTAAAAAGGTCTTGTGCAGCAGATTTGCCTAATGCAATATGTTGTTTAATTTCTTCACTGCTGCTTCCGTGAGTGTTGATACTTGATGCAAGAAGAATGAAGTCCTTGACAACTTCAATCTCTTCTCTGTTGATAAGAATGTTGTTTATTGGTCCAATGGTGAGGATTTTGGTTTTCTTTACATTCAGATGTAATCCATACCAAAGGCTATGCTCTTTGATCTTCATCAGCAAATGTTTTAAGTCCTCGCCACTTTCAGCAAGCAAGGTTGTATCATCTGCATATGGCAAGTTCTTAATGAGTCTTCCTCCAATCCTGATGCCATGTTTTTCTTCATAGAACCCAGCTTCTCAGATTGTTTGCTCAGCACGCAGGTTGAATAAGTGTGGTGAAAGAATAGAACCCTGTTGCACACCTTTTTTAAATTTGAACCATTCAATGTTCCCATGTTCTGTTCAAACAACTGCCTCTTGGTCCAGGTACAGATTCCTCATGAGTACAATTAAGTGTTCTGGAATACTCATACTTCACAGTGTTGTCCATAGCTTGTCATGATCCACACAATCAAAAGCCTTTGTGTAGTCAATAAAGCATAGGTAAACATCTTTCTGATATTCTCTGCTTTCAGCCAAGATCCATCAGAAATCAGCAATGATATCCCTCATTCCACAGCCTCTTCTGAATCTGGCTTGAACCTCTGGAAGTTCTCTGTCAATGTATGATTGTAGCCGTTTCTGTATTACCTTTAGCAAAACTTTACTTGCATGGGATATCAAAGGGATTGTCCTATGATTTCCGCATTCCGTTGGGTCACCTCTCATTGGAATGGGCACAGATATGGTTCTCTTCTAATCAGTCAGCCAGATAGTTGTCTTCCAAATTTCTTGGCAGAGATGACTGAGTGCCTCCTGTGTTGCCTCACCTCTTGAAAGATTTCAATTTTTATTCCATCAATTCCTGGTGCCTTGTTCTTTGCAAATTCCTTCAGTGCACCTTGGACTTTCTCCTTCAGTATCATTGGCTCTTGATCATATGCTACAGTAGAATAGAGGGATATTATAACAATGATTATGGCATGGTCCCAGTCCTCAAGGAGCTCACAGGCTAATGGGGTATCAAAGGCAAGAGGACACTTTTGATTATTATAACTTAAGTGAGTTACTATACTGAATGATGTGCCAAGCATTTTTCAGATTTTAACCTCTAACCATGTCTTTCTGATAGGTTTTGTTTTGTTTTGCTGGAAATAGTCTGTGGGAATTGAAAACACATACCTACTAAGTAAAGCGTTGTTGTTAGGTGCCATCGAGTCGGTACTGACTCATAGCGACCCTATGCACAACAGAATGAAACACTGCCCGACCTGGGCCAACCTCATAATTATTGCCACACTTGAGTCCATTCATTCTAAGTAGAGAATGGTGGTGGTGGTTATGTGCTGTGGAGTTGGTTCCGACTCATAGCGACCCTTTACAGGGTTTCTGAGGCTGTAAATCTTTATAGGAGCAGAAAGCCTCATCTTTCTCCCACGAAACAGCTGGTAGTTGTGAACTGCTGACCTTAAGGTTCATACTGTCTTTAAATTCAGGTCTGTCTGTCTCTCATATTTCTACAGTAATACCCAAGTTGGGGGAGTCCTAGTGTGGTGCTGTGGGTTAATGTTCCAGACTGCAAAGCTGTTTGAACTGCAAGGTCAATGATTCAAATTCACCAGCTGCTCCTCAAAAACCCTATACAGGGTCGTTATTGGTCGGACTTGACTTGACAGAAGTTAACAACAATATTAACCAAGTTTGGAGTCCTGGTGTGACGCTGTGGGTTAATGTGCTGGACTGTAAAGTCAGTTTGAACCTCAAATTTGGCAGTTCAAGCTTACCAGCCACTCCTAGGAAACCCTGTACAGGGTCACTGTGGGCTGGAACCGACTTGATGGCATTTAACAACAACAACCAAGTTTGGATATATGTTTGTGTTTACCTTATCTCTTTGTGTTTCAATGCCAAGGTTTTCTGATGGCCTTAGGAAAGAATTAGAGGAGATAGAAAAGATTTACTTGGCTTAGCCTGATGGGTAGCCCAAGCAGTAAATATTAGTAGTTATCACACTCAGATGTTTAGATTTTAATCAATCACATGAGCTTTTGTATTAAAAAATACCTGCCAAGGTTGAATTCTTCTTGAGTGGCAGAAACAGTGCCTACTACAGGCAGTCCTGGTGTGGCTCTATGTGTTAATGTGCCAGACCGCAAAACCATTTGAATTGCAAAGTGGGCGGTTCAAGTTCACCAGCTGCTCCTTAGAAATCTTATACAGAGTTGCTATGGGTTGTAATGGACTGACAGCACTTAACAACAACAACACAGGGCAGTTAGTAGGGCAAAAAGACTGAGTGAGTTCTCTCCTCTCAGTCATGGTAAGGCTTATGGACATAGAATGAGGTTCTGTTGACAGTGGGAGGTAGATAAAGTGACCCTCCGAAATGGGGTGGTTGTGTTCTCCCCTTACATCTCTGGATGAGTGACATGGGACTCGCCTTCACCACCAGGGCTTTAGAAGCAGAACCCTGGGAGCTGTTCTGTAAGTGCTGAACCCACCACAGGCCTTGTGCATCAGTTTGAAGGTGATCTGCATGGAGGGAGTGGGTCAGATAGCCACCTGGCTTTTGGCTCTGTAACTACTTTGATTGGGTGTTCTAGGATCTCCCCCTACATGGAGGGAATTGGCAGATAATGTACTTGTTTAATTCCCTAGACTCATTTGTGGTACCCCCTTGGAGAAGTGTCACTGAATCCTGGGTACCTAGATCCTCAGGCTGAGGGTTCACCCTCTCCTCCCACTGGATTTAACTTGCTAACTTGGTTGTTGTTAAGTGCCTTTGAGTTGATTCTGACTCATAGCAATCCTGTTTAGGGTTTCCAAGTAGCTGTGGATAGATTTGAACTACTGACCTTCTGGTTCAAACCAACCCTTGAAGTTCAGTGCTTATCCTACAATGCCACACCACCTTTAAACAGTAAGATGGTAGAAGTAGGGTAGTCTAAGTTATTACCTCAGGTTGCCCTTACATATATGTGGCCATAGTATAAAAATGACTTTATTAGAATTTTCATATATGTTGGCCAAGAAATCAGACCCAGAGCTTGCCCTGATTGTTCTCATTCTAAAACAGAAGTTCAGAGAGGTCATATAAATGATCCTAAAGATTTGAACTTTCTCTTGCCTTCAGTTTCTAAAGCCTTGGCTTCTAAATCTGTTCAGAATAGTGTAGCCCCTGGCTTTGGGTCAAAGGATTCACAGTGGACCTTTCCCCTAGTGAAGGGGTCAGCAAAGACACAGAAAAGTAGCTCTGTAATTGAGTTGCGAGACAGTGGTGGATGGGATACTCTCCTGTCAATTACTAAAGGACTTTGTAACAATCTTCTTGCATTGCTGTTGCTCTATAGGGTGGAGGAGGGAACTTAACCAGAATCCTCTGGTGGAAAGTTTTACATATATATGTGCATATTCTGTTTGTCTTTCCTGTCAAGAGTGAATTAAAATAGAAGACAAGGGGGTGATGAACATGAGTATTTAAAGACAATTCTGTTTGCTTACTCCCTGTTGTTGATGCTAACTGCTGCCGAGTCAGGTCCCAATTGATGGCAGTTTCTAATTCATGGCGACCCCATGTGCAGTGGAATGAAACGTTGCCCAGTTCTGTGACATCCCGTTATCCACTGAAGATCTAATCATTGTGATCTTAGGGTTTTCAGTAGCTGATAGTTCAGAAGTAGATTGCTAGGTCTTTACTCTGAGGTGCATCTGGGTGGACATGAACCTTCAATCTTTCAATTAGCTATTTGTATTCTTCACGAACTTCATCATAGCAATATGTAAGCTTCCACTTATGGGAGGGGCTGCTTATGAGGTGCATAGCTGGGAATCAAACACCAGTCTCTCACATGGAATCTGCCATGAATCACCAATGTCCTTGTCTATCCTCTACTAAAACCCATTTTCTGATGATGGCAAACTCCTTGAAAGAGGATTTCATCTTAAAGGTCATTGGGCTATTCTTCACCACATCTGGCTGAGTGTCTTATTCAGTAGATATTTGTTGAATGAGTGAATGAAGCAGATGGCAGTGGAGAGATACAAAAAAATGCCCTAGATCAAAAGGACTGAGCACTGGAATGTGAGGAGGTTGGAGTCTTCTCAGTTGATGTGTGTTAATTGAGTGTGCTTAAATGTAAGCCTGGCCTTCTTTAGCAGTCATGCCATAGACTCTCTATCAATAAACATAAACACTGTTCTGCCCTTGACCTCAAGAGTTAAAATAATAAATAGCTTAATTGACCATCATGAATTCCATTTCAAATTTACAATAGATAAATATGGCCTTGAAAAGAATTACTCCCACAACAAGCCCAGGCATTTTATTCTGAGCCTTCCCAAGGTGCATGCATAGTAAAACAAATAAAATTGGTCTCTCACCTTCTCCCTCCCATTGATAGCACATTTGCTATTGAGTCCAGGCAAATGGCCATTTGCCAGGTTGGATGAGTAGTTAAGCCACACAGGCACAATATAATATTACAGCATTCTTTACGGTAATACCGTCCTTCTCCTCATGACATTTGAATATAGATTGCCAGTGTGCAGTGCCTTCTGACCTCATGCTCTGCTATTTGTGAGGTTTAGGAGTTCTTCAGACAAGGTGAAGTCCACATGCTCTCCATAGATTATTAGTATACTTGTAAGCCTAAACAAAATCACACCTATTGTCTCTAAGAACTTAATTTGCCACAGCGCTCTTCTTTCTATCCTTAATTATGTATAAATTTATAGGCTTGAGCCACCTGCTTGTTCAATGTTCATGTATAACTGTATCTCTTATGTGCCACTTAATGGACCAGGGCTCTTCCTTTACATCTTCCTGGCTTCAAACTCCACATTTAACTATCGGTACTCAGCTCAGATACTGAGTATTACAACATTTTTCTCCACTTCCTTGAAAAGCTGCAAACAACCTTTTAGCATTTTATCTGGACCAAATGGTAGTGGTTTTACACAAGAAACAAGAACTCTGTAAGTAAATCTATGTATTTATACATCTAACATGCATTATAAAAAGCAGCAATAAATCCAGCTTTTTACATAAAAGGAATTAGATTTTCCAGTTTACCTCTGTACTGGGAATAATAAACTGTGCAACAAATAGCTGATGGAATGATCCATTTGAAGTTTGTAAAAGCATCTTGGGAAGCTGGCTGGAGTAGTCTTTTTATTTTTTCAAAAAAGGATGCCTGTTAATTTTTTGATTCTGTCGGGTTCCTGAATGACTGTTTTAAAACGAGCCGAGAGACTGTTACCTGCCCGTTTCTGCATGGCTGAGCAAATTCACCCGTAAATCCAAGTTTCTCTTCATTTCCATCACTATACATCTCCAAATTACAGAGAATTCATTTCTGAGCTGGAGAGGTGCCAGAAGTTTCTCATCTAGCTGTCTGTGGGCTGCCTTTTTCTTTCCCCTCTTTGAGGCTTTCTGATGCCTAGAGTGAGCTCAACTCAAAGGTTTCCAGCCTCACACTCTCCTCACATTCCCCCACAGTCACATCGAGCTCTGTGATTCTGAGGAAGATCGTGTGCCAGCATCTGATTCACAGTCTCCTTTTACCTGCAGGTGCTCCTGAAACTTCAAAATGCGGCTGGTAATGTATTTGCTCTTCTAAACATGCCACTCTGGCATGCATTCTACGCAGCTGTTAATTATTATTTTTTAAAATCTGTCTTCTGAATAGTATGCATGATTTAAAAAAATGCCAAAAGAAGGTTGTAGAACAGTGTAGGTTTAATTATTGGTCTAGGTGTGTGTATGTGTGTATGTGTGTCCTTGTTAATGTGGGCATGTGTATATAAATATGTAATATTTAAGTACACATATGTCTGCACAGGCAGATTTCACTAAAGGGGTCTCATTGAAAGCAATACTTTTTATGTACATCTAGATTTTCTAATCAGATCTGTAAACATTTTGCACATCAGCAGGAAGTAGAAGAAAATACATTTGCATCCCTATACAAATGGCATGTTTTAAACACCTATTTAAAAAGGCCTCCTTTCTTTTTTAATAAAAGGTGAGTGTGTATGTGTTGGGGAGGTAGAGAAGGTGGATGGCTTTTGAAAATTTGGAGAGAAGAGTTATCTTTCTACCGCACGACTATCTCTACCCTGTGTTCCCTGCCTTCTTAAAACTCAGTAATCACTGTGGGGAAGAGATGTGGTTCTGCTTCTGAGTAACCCCAGGGGGATGTTGAGCTGCAGTGTTCAGCAGGCATTTTAGGTATTCTAAATACTCGTGCTTGAATAATAAGTAGATGGGGTAGATTTGCTATAGCCGACTCCTGCTATGTTTTCAGGCTTGTAGGAATCACATTCACACTCTATATTCAGAGTGTACATGTGCTTACCGAACTCCAGTAAAGCAGGAGAGAGTGTGAGTCATAAATTACATTATTTATTTGCCAGTGTAAGGCAATACATTCTAAACTTAAGAAATTAGTTAGAAATTAATAATACATTCAGCATCACTTATCTCATTGGGTGAGATTTAAATCCTCGGAACATGCTCATCTAGTTAGAGAAACAAATGATTTAAGGGTCAGGCTTAAATGCTACTTCAAGTCCTTAAGCTAGAAAGATGCTTTCAATACTTTATTTAAAAGACTTCTTTTCAAATATGTGTATGTATGTTTTATACTGTGCTAGAGAACTAACTATGGTGATAGCATGCTATGTTAAAGGGAAATGACTGATCTTGAGTGAACTTCACTGGTGTAATAGGAGCTTGCTTTCTTTTCTTCGTATTACAATCACTCTTCCTCATTGCATTATGTCCCTGCTTTTTGAGAGATCACTGATTACTAATTGTTGGGAAGGTAACAAAATAGTACAGCAAGTCAGATAATGTTCATGATGAAAAGTAGGTTGAACTGGTAGTTTTATAAGAAAGTTGAATAAAATAGATGTCACAATTGTGCTTTCTAAATGTAAAGTAAATATTGATATTTGAAAATAGAAGCATCATAAACGTTAGAAGACTTGTTTTTGTTATTGTTAAGGGAGGTCCGACTCATAGCAACCCTATATAAGATTTCCATGGAGCGACTGGTGAATTTGAACCACTGACCTTGCAGTTCAAACAGACCTTGCAATCCAGTGCATTATCCCAGAGTACCACATATTAGGGTAGTATTAATGACATCTTGTTGCAGTTCCTCACTATATTTAAATGAGGTAGCAAGTAGGTTAATTATTTTATATGAGCTATTAATGATTTTTGCTTCATGATGTTGATTTTAAAACAAATGATTTTGATTGGCTTAGAATTGGGAACAAGTCTAAGCTTTAGTAAAATAGTTTACTGAATTGTACCAACAAAAATGTATATTCTTGCAAGTCACTATGAAAACTGCTTCACTTTTTAGTGTTTAAGAGCTAATATTTTAATACTTTTAGACCTCCATGCTTATAGAGCATTGTGTATATTTCAATATGTATATGTATGCTGATTTTATCAACCGTGTACAATTCATAATTACTCAAAGTAGTATAGTAAAAATGCATTTCAATATGCAGCAGTGATTCCTTTAAAGGGCATATTATACTAGAAACCATTAAAAACCCATGTAGGCTATAAATGCTCTACTCATTTATTGCTCTGCATATAACTGATTTTTATTTTAACTACTATTCAATTCCAATATTATAACTAAACCTACAGTTGTAGCCTATTCAATTTTGGAATCTTGCCTTTGAATGTGAATATCTTGATGAGGGTATCAAATTGAATGTATAGGATGGCGGAAGAGTTAATACCACTTTTCATATGTATTGCAATATACATTTGTAAGAATACTAAGCTCTTTAATACCAGTTCTTGCATTCAACTACTTTAAAAAACACTTCCACATTACTTTTGAAGTTGACTATTTGTTTGAAGTCTGCTTTACAGTTGTTGTAAAAAGAGATTTTCTCTTTCTGAGCTTATTTGGCACTGTGTGGTAACAGGAAAAAGGTCAGTGCCATTTTGTTGGGACTATCATATGCACTAAATACTGAAAGGAAAGAATGCCATGCTTGCCATCTGTCTCTAATTATGATTTCCTAATGGCTTTTAGATGTATGATAGACCAGGCTATTATTTTATAAAACCGATTTTTATTACTCACGATATCTAAAATGATTGTAAAATAGTTCTCCCATACAATGTTGTTGTTAAGTGCTGCCATGTGGGTTCCAACTAATAGCGACCCTGTATAGGGTTTCTAAGGAGCAGCTAGTAAGTTTGAACAGCCGACCTTGCAGTTCAAACTGACCTTGCAGTCTAGTGCTTATCCGATTGCTCCACCAGGACTCCATACAATAGTTTCACCATTATACGACCAAGATGGTTTAAACAAACACTTCATTTCTTTAGGCCCCAATCTAGAAAGGGGATATAAAATACATGCTTTGTAAACTGACCATGCATTCATAGCTAAAAATATTCATTAAGTAAGGATTAATTGAGTGTGGGATTACCAGTCAACCTCCTACTTTGGGGGCAAAGGGTGAGTGGGGAAAGGGAGATCTTGATAAATATACAAGAGGTGTTGTTCCTGGTATTTTCTCATTAGTAATCGCTTAGGAGACCCAACCACCTACAGAGTGTATGGAGAATTACTTCTATGCAGTTTCAAAATAGTACAGTCCTTTAGAGATGAAAGATTACAGTTGAAGTAAGAGAGAGAGGGCATGCTAGTCAAGGAAGACTCTAGAGAAAGTGAGTTCTCAAACAAATTTTCTTTTTCAAAATTAATGACTTTAAAAACTTGAAAAAAGATGGGTTTTGTTATTGTTGCTCAGAATATATGCATCAAAACATACACCTATTCAACAATTTTTCCATGTACCACTTAGTGACAGTGATTACATTCTTCAAGTTGTATAACCACCCTTACCGTCCTTTTCTGAATTGTTCTTTCCCCATTGACATTAAGTCACTTATCCCTAAGATTTCTGTCTAATCTTTTCAGTTGTTGTTCTAAGGCAAAATGAAACATTTTTCTGTTTTATTATCATCTGACACTACTGCAAGCAGCATTTAAAAATCTATATGATAATAGTATTATTTATTGTTGTTGAGCATTTACTATGTGGTAGGCACTGGGTTAAGAATGCTTAATATATATATCTCATTTAATCCTCCTTTTCTATTAAGATCCCCATTCTACAGATGAAGAAACTGAGGTATTGAGAAAATATGTAACTTGTCTAAGGCTGCACAAGTTCAAAAGAGGCAGAGCTGGAGAGTGAACAATGACTCTGGAACCCAACCTTCTAATCAGTACTCTACAAAGCCAAGGCCTCTTTCAGTTTATCGTTCAATCTCTAGATCTGTTGTGTGGCCATTTGCTTACTGTGTTTAAATCGTCTGGGAAGCAGACGCTGAAATTAGTAGTGCAAGTGGTTTATTGGAGGATAAAGATAAAAGGGAGAGTGATCAAAACTGGGCAGGGAAGTCTTCAGTTAACAGTGCAGGTCTCACAGTCTCAGTCTACTCAATGGGAACTTCCAGAGCAAAGAGAGTCTATTTATTAAGTTTCACATTGAATAGATCTGGCCAGACCCTTGTACCCTACTGGCTGGAGGTTCTCAGAAGAACATGGCCTTAGATTCTGATGTTTCTGTAGCTGGTTGCTGTTAACTAACTGTACTCCTTGATGCTGAATAGCAAGTTCTTTCTTAAGTCAGGGAAATCTGAGCAGCTTACCTCCTAGGCTGCTAAAGTAGTACCACGGGAACTCAGGCTGAAGTGAGGGAGATGGCTAGGGTGCAGAATTTGAGGAAATACCCACTCTCAGGGTCATGCAAGTGAATGATGGGAAGCTGAGAGGAATACGTCCTTAAATTTTATACCCCAGGTACCTTGCTTGTATGACCCTGGTTTCTAGGACTTCAAATTCAAAGACTTAAAATTAGACTCAAAGTCTTTCCCCCAAACCTATTGGTCTTAATAAGTCCTTCTTATGTCTCTGCTTCCATCCAAGGCAGTTGCCCATCTATGTTAAATGCAGCTCTGTTGTTACCTTTCCTATGCTTAGTGCCCTGAATTGGTTCTTTATACCTGAGAGAATAAAGCTTCCTTCTACAAAATAAAAAGTCCCTTATGAAATAAATGTGAACAATCCAGATCTAAGGCTGGAGAAATTTCACTGTTATAGTTGAGGAATATTAGAGGTGTGGGCTAATGCACTGGGCTTCAAAGTTGGTTTGAACAGCAAGGTTGGCAGTTCAAGTTCACTAGCTGCTCCTTGGAAACCCTATGCAGGGTCACTATGGGTCAGAACTGACTTGATGGCACTTAAAAACAACAACATTTTTTTTAATAGAGAGAATTGCTGTTAAGTGCCATCTAATCGTTTCTGGTTCATGGTGACTCTGTATATAGTTTCCAAGGATCAGCTAGTGAGCTTAAACCACCAACTTTGCAGTCCAGCACATTAACCTGCAGCGCCACACTAGGACTTCTGTTTTTTCTAGGCTTAAAAGATGAGTAGGGGTTTTCTATATAGTTATATGGAAGAAACAAAAAGAGGTTAGAGGGCATGGACAGTTTGGCAGAATTTGTAGGATATGTAAGAGGTTAATGGGGAGATATGCCTGGAAAAGTAGAACAGAGTCTTGTCAGAGGTCTGTGGCTATAGAATTGTAAGTTTTCCCTTGAAAGTTTTTGGTTAGCGAACTGATGTGATGAAAGTGGTTTAAAGACTACACTGAGTGGGTAGTAGTCAGAAGTCCAGAGACCAGTGAGAAGGCTATTTTGCTAGCACATGCAAGAGGAAATGAGATCTTGAACTAGATATGGAAATAATAGAATACATAAAAAGTATGTAGTAAGGGTGAATAGAATCTGTGATTGATCAAGAAGAGAGCCAGGGGAAGGCAGTTCTCAAAAAGAGCTTAAAAGTTTGAACTTGGTGTTGTGCTGATGGCATATAGAAACTAGAAATGAGTAGGAGAAATCTCTTGCTTAAAGAAGATGACAGGAATCAAACAAAGGTCTGCAGATGAGCACCACATTTATTTCCCCAAATGTATGACATACACATCATCCCACTTTATTTTCCTCTCATCCCAGACACTACTTAATCAACATCTCATGTGTTGACTGCTTTATTCACTATTATTTAGAAATTTTGATTGTAATCTTTTAAAGAAAAGATTGACCTTTTAAGGCACTGAAGACAAAAATTATGTGTACAAAACAACGATTATGACAAAAATTAGGTTTCTTTTTTCAAAATCAACCATAAAACACCTTATCTGAACTCATACAATATCTAACCATCAATTTGAGAGAGTTATATTTTATTATATTTCATTTTTCAACAAGATGTCTTGTTTTCAAACAGACATCATCCTGGTTGGCCAAGGCCTGTCTTGCTGAAGGTGTTAATTCATGGGATAGATAGAAAAGCCAATACTTTTATCATGCGAGGCAGACACCTTCCCTCATAGACAAAACATAAAACCGCTGCCTCCCACTGCTCAGCTAACTAAGGTACAAAGGAAATTGATCAATATATATAGGGGAAAAAAGAAAAGACTACATTTCTTTGCAAATAAAGATTCATATAATATAGTGTTGCAAAGTATAATTCTCAGTGAGAAAGGAAATAATGCCAAAGACTTAATGCTAAATAAATGCTATGAAATGTGAGAAGCTCAAAGTAAATATTTAATTGCCCTTAAAAATGAATACAACAATGTAAAATTTGCATATTCTTCCATGCTAACTTGTTATAGTGTTTGTAGAGTGCAGGAGACCACTTGCAGTCATGCTATATTAGCACCATGGTATAGAAGAAGGACCACTTTTTTTTTTTTTTTTTAAGGTTTTATTGTGAATTGAGTGATAGTTTATATGGGAGAACACTGGTTTCACACTCACCGTTTCATTGCAATGATTACAATCTCCTCCATGCATCATCATTCAGTGGTATTTTTGCTTCCATTTCTCTCTCTTTTTTTTTTTTTTTTGGAGGGTAAGAGGGGAGGGATGTACACAAAAACGCTCAGGAATATATAATAATTTGAACAACCAAAGGGCACATTCTGCAAACCTGCCTCTTGGCTGCAAACACACAACCTTTCTCTTTTTATGAGTCTAGAGCCCTCGGCTACTCTTTCTCTCTCCACGTCCTCATCTCTGCCTCCATCTCTGGTGTTCCTGCTTCTCTGCATAGGGTCCCACATTCCACTCATGCTCTTTTCCCTTGATGGTCCTAGGGTCCTCTGTTCCTGAAATATAAGATTAACTACTCCCTCCTTTATATTACAAAACCACCTTTATAGTTGTGACAATCACAATTAGTCATGATAACAATTACTCACTAATGAATCAAAAGAATCCTATCCCTTCTTGTTTCACCGGACCTGTCTACTATACAGAGGGGATAGTATTGATACTTGATGTGAAGACTCCTTCCCTCTCAGTTGGTATTTTGAGCTACTACCTCCCATGAATGTAGATCAAGTTCATCAAATTGCAGCAATTTACATTTGTTTCCTTTATCAAAAAAAAAAAATTTTTTTTTTTTTTTAATTTCTAGTTGAGTTCTGATCATCAAGCCATCAAAGCTATGTCAAATGGGTACTATCTGTAAGTTTTGGTGTTCTTGTGTGTCTCCCCTCACTTCATATCAATTGGAGACTTCATTCTCAGCTCTAGCATTCCATAGCTATGTCTTTGTCCATGGGCTCAGGAGTCCCTAGGTCTCACCATACTTTGGACCAACCAGCCCTTCCTCTTCTCTCTCTCATCTCCAGGGGGATGGGAGTCTATGGAATGTGGTCTAACTCAGCCCGCATAAGAAGGAACATTATTAAGAGCTAAACAAATTCACATCTAAATTCCTTTATGTATTCAGACACACTGACTTGTGCCTAAAAGCTATGATAATTAAAAATATGGCAACAAATTATTTGTTTGTTTGGTGATGGTTTTGACACAGATCTGGTACCCTATCCATGATGAGGGATATAAAACCCCAAAATATAGAATTGCATACTTTGACTTCAGAGTATGGAGAAGTTATAGTGAGAAGATGAGGAGAAACCCCTTTCTTGATCCCTGATTTAGGTTCAGATCAATATACTTTAATGATTGCACTAAGGAAAAGGAAGGAGATTTTCTATGAGAATTTGGTGATTCTGTGCTTCACCCTCAACTTTCAGGTCAGCAATCTATTCCTGGAAAGCCAAAGGAAAGTAAACCCAGGGAGATAGATGATCCATTCTTCAGTGTTGGCTGTATCAGTCTAGATTTGACTTTGTTCTGTGTGAGGCTGGGTGATCCACATTATTGAGAGGTATGCTCTTTATGGGAAAATTCTCTAAGATCAGATTAGTAGAAATCCTGTGGAGATTTTCTAAGAAAATCTCCTTGTTAGGCTTACTTTAGGGATGATTTGAATGGCAGAAAAATAGGAGTTAGATTCTAAATCCTGTTTTCATAGATCAACTATATGGCTTGGCCAAGATATTTGATATCTCTTGGTCTTAACTGCCCAACTGTTTCTATCAAAAAATGGGGGTGATAATATTTCCATGAGTTCTCCCAGGCACCTTCAGGCTTTTGAGTATTTAACCAGTTCTTATCATCCATTCTCCAACATAGCCCCAGAATTGTTGTTAGGTGCCTATTCATACAATTCTAACACATAGCGACCTTATGTACAACAGAATGAAACATTGCCTGGTCCCTGACATCCTTACGATTGATATGTTTGAGTGTATTATTGTACTATGTTATTTCATCTCCTTTTTTTTGCTGGCCCTCCATTTTTCCAAGTATGATGCTTTTCTCCAGAAACTGGTCCCTCTTGACAACATGTTCACATTGTTGAGAGTCAAAGTTTCACCTTCTTTGAGTCAGAGGAGTAATTCAGCCTTACTTCTTCTCAAACAGATTTGTTGGCTCTTCTGGCAGTCCATGATATATTTAGTAAATCTTCTCTAGCATTGTAACTCAAATGTATCAATTATTCTCTAGCCTTCATTAGTCTTTGTCCAGCTTTCACATACATATGAAGCAATTGAAAATACCTTGAGTTGCCTCAGGCACACCTTAGTCCTCAAAGTGCTATCTTGGCCCTTGAACACGTTGCAGCACATTTGCTCAATGCAATATGCCATTTCATTTCTTGACAACTGTTTCCATAAATGTTGATTGTAAATCTAAGTTAAATGAAATCTTTGACAAATTCAGTCTTTTCTACATTTATCATGATGTTATTTATTGATCTAGTTGTAAGGATTTTTATTTTCTTTATATTGAGTTTTAATACATACTGAAGACTGTTGTTGCTGTTATGTGCCATCTAGTGGGCTTTGACTCATAGAGACCTTATATACGATTCCGGTGGAGCAGCTGGTGAGCTTGAACCACAGACCCTGCACTTAAAACCGACCTTTCAGTCCAGCACAATAACACACAGCGCCATACCTGGACATTCTTTGTATTCATCATCAGTAAGTGCTTCAAGTCCTCTTTGCTTCCAGAAAGCAAGTTGTGTCATGTGCACATCCCAGGTTGTTAATGAGCCTTCCTCCAATCTTAATACCATGTTCTTCTTCATATTGTACAGTTTCTTGGGTTATTTGCCCAGTAAAAAAATAGAAAAAATATGGCAAAAGGATACAACTTTTTAAAAATCATGCAACTTTCCTGATTTTAAAACACTTAAAATCCTGTTGTTTATTATAAACATTGCCTCTTGGTCTATGTACATGTTCCTTATGAGCACAATTAAGTGTCCTGGTATTTCCATACTTCACAATGTTATATACAGTCTGTATGAATACAAACTTTCTAGGTTAAAGTCTCAGCTTTATCACTTACTACCCGAGTGACCTTGAGAAATTAACCTTTTTGTCCCTTAGTGTTCTTCTCTGTAAAATAGGAACAATAAAAGTAACTTCTTCATAGAATTTTTAGGAAGAATGCATATATATGAATTCATACTTAAGAATCACTTTGGTCAGTTCCTGGCCCCAATTATGTACTCCATAAGTGTTATATCCCTTTCTCAGCTCCAGTTTATTTCAACTCTATTTTTTGCTGGAGGAGGAAATGTGGCAACACAGAGCAAACCTGAAAATAGAGATTTTCAATCTTATGATGTCTAAAACCAGTAATATTGACATTTATCTACTAGTAATCATAAAATTAAGTATTTTTAAGCCAGTGAATCATTGATATCTTTCACCTCAATTTAATCGTCTCTAGTACAGTCCTGGAGTGCTGGTGTGGAATTGTGGGATAAAGCCCTGGATCTCAAGATCAGTTTGAAATACAAGGTTGGCAGTTCAAATTCACCAGCTGCTTCTCAGAAACCCATACAGGGTTGTAATGATTCAGAACTGACTCAAAGGCACATAACGACAACAACAACAGCAGCAATACAGTCTTAATGTGGCTTTGTAGTATAAACACTGGACTGCTAACTACAAGGTTGGCAGTTCAAGCTCACCAGCCATTCCTCTGAAACCCTATACAGTGTTGCTATGAGTCAGAACTGACTAGATAGCATGTAACAACAACAATTACAATCTGCATTCCATTGGTTCACGTCTTTTTGGAACGGGCACAGATATGGATCTCTTCCAACCAGTTGGCCAGGTTGCTGTCTTCCAAATTTCTTTGCATGGATGAGTGAGTGTCTCCATTGAACCATAACAAGAGTACAGTCTATAATGGGTACATTGTTGTAAAAGAGGAGCATATGCCAATTGTGAGGTATGAATAGATTAATGCAACTGGTTTTTAGATGGTAATCTACAGTATCTATCAACATTTTAAGTGCATATCTTTTTTGACGTATAAGGTTTTCTCCCAAGTATATTCTTACAGATGTACTGATATAATTGAGCAAAATCTAATGGTGAGGTTGTTGGTTGCAGCCTTGTATTGATAATCTGGAAACAACTAAACCTTCATTCAGTAGAAAATTACTTAAACAGCTTTTGGCATATCCATGCAATGGAGTACTGTACCGGAGATTTAAAAGTACTAGAGTCATGTATATAAATGTGAAAAAAATTATACAAACTGTGTTATTATTTGTTGTTGTTGTTAAGTTCTGTTGAGTCAGTTTCCACTCATAGCAACCTTATGCACAATCAAACAAAACACTGTTTGATCCTGTGCCAACCTCACAACAATTGCTACGCTTGAGCTCATTGCAGCTACCACTGTGCCTATCCATCTCGCTGGTGGTCTTCCTATTTTTCATTGACTCTCCATTTTACCAAGCACAATGTCCTTCTCTAAGGACTAGTCCCTCCTGATAATATGTCCAAAGTATGAGAGACGAAGTCTTGCTATGATGGTTTCTAAGGAGCACTCTAGCTGTACTTCTTCCATCACAGATTTGTTCCTCTGGCAGTCAATGGTACTTTTAATATTCTCCTCCAACACCATAACTCATTTGCATCAATTCTCATAGGATGCCCCTTATTTGTTGTCCAACTTTCACATACATATGAAGCTATTGAAAATACCATGGCTTGGGTCAGGTGCATATTAGTCCTCAAAGTGACATTTTTGCTCTTGAACATTTTAAAACAGGCTTATGAAGCAGATTTGCCTAATGTAATAGATTGTTTGATTTCTTGACTACTGGTTCCATGAGTGTTGGTAGTGGATACAAGCAAAGTGAACAAAAAGTGAACAATTTGTTCACTTCCTTTTACAGCTTCAGTCTTTTCCCATTTATCTTGGTGTTATTTATTGGTCCAGTGGTGAGGAGTTTTGTTTTCTTTACATTGAGGTGCAACCCATACAGAAGGCTGTAGTCTTTGATTTTCATCAGAAAGTCTTTTAAGTCCTCTTTTCTTTCAGCAAGCAAGATTGTATCATCTGCATACCATAGGTTGCTAATGAGTCTTCCTCCAATCATAATGCCATGTTCTTCCTTATATAATCCAGTTTCTTGGATTATTTGCTCAGCATACAGATTGAATATGTATGGTGAAAGAATGCAACCCTAGCACACACCTTTCCTCATTTTAAACCATTCAGTGTTCCCTTGTTCTGTTTGAAAGACTGCCTCTAAGTCTATGTATAGGTTCTTCGTGAGCACTATTAACTGTTCTGGAATACTCATTATCTGCATTGTTGTTTATAGTTTGTCATAATTTATATAATGGAAAGTCTTTGCAAAGTCAATAAAGCACAGGTGAATAGTTTTCTGTTATTCTCTGCTTTCAGCCAAGATTCGCATGAATTCAGTAACGATATCCCTCGTTCCACATCCTCATTTGAATCCAGCTTGAACTATGGCAATTCCCTGTCAATGTACAGTTGCAGTCATTTTTTATTTATCTTTAGAAAAATTTTACTTGCATGGGATATCAAAGAGATTGTCAGATGATTTACGCATTCTGTTGTGTCACCTCTGGAATGAACACAAATGTGGATCTCTTCCAATCAGCTGGCTAGGTTACTGTTTTCTTGGCACACATGAGTGAGTGTCTCCAGTGCTGAATCAGTTTGTTGAAAGATTTCAGTTTGTATTCCATCAATTCCCAGAACCTTGTTCTGTGATAATGCCTTCAGTTTACCTTGGACTTCTTCCTTCTGTACCATTGGCTTTTGATCATATGCTACCTCTTGGAATTGCTGAATATCGAACATTTTTTTTTTTTTTGGCACAGTGACTCTGTGTATTCCTGCCCTCTTCTTTTGATGCTTTCTGCATCGTTCAGTATTTTGCCCAATGATTCCTTCAATATTTCAAGTAGAGATTGGAATTTTTTTCTTCTGCTCTTTCAAGTTGAGAATTGCTAAGTGTATTCTTCCCTTTTGGATTTCTAACTCCTGGTCTTTACACATTTTATTATAATATT
>NW_006408561.1:1977870-1996836 GCF_000296735.1 Chrysochloris asiatica
TCTTGTAGGTATATGCATATTATCCCACTTCAAGGTAGATCTTGAAATATTCTTTGTGATGATGAATTAATCATTCCTGGCATAGTAAAGCATGTGATTGTCTGATTCAAAATGGCCAGTAACAGTCCATTCCAGTTCACAAATACCTAGGATATCAATCTTTATGTGTTCCATTTAATTTTTTACAAGTTCCAATTTTCCTGTATTCCTATTTTGTACATTCCATGTTCTGATTATTAATGGATTTTTACAGTTGATTGTCCTCTTGTTGAATTGTGCCCCATCAGCAAATGATTGTCCCCAAAGTTTTAGTACATTCACATCATCACAGTCTACTCTACTTTTAGAGTCATATTTCACCTTTCAGCACTACATCTGATTATGGTGCTTTTCATCATGTTTCATTATTCAATATTCTGGTGCTATCTGATAGTGTTCCACTGCTTTTCGTAAGGTTTTCAGTGACTAAATAATTGGAAGTAGTCTGTCTTTCCTTCTTCCTAATCAGGCTTAGTCTGGAAGCTCACCTGAAACATTTCCACCACGGGTGACTCTGTTGGTATTTCAAATACTGGTTGTATAGCTTCTAGAATCACAGCAACGTGCAAGCCACCACAGTACGACAAACTGACAGACAAGTATTGTCAGCTGTGTCAAGTCGGCTCCAAATCAAGGAGACCTTAAGTATAAAATAATTTTTCTGAGTAGTCTTGTTCGCTCTTCATGATCAATCAACCATTATTGTAGACATTGTATCAATTCAGTTCCTAACTTAAAAAAAAAAAAAATTAAGATGCCTTTCTCCCTTCTACTCCCAGATATTAGTTTCTAAAAAGATGAGGCTTCATGCAACTATAATCCTAAAACTGGTATAATAGTTTTGAATACTTGAACCACATATTCTCGTCCTCAATTAAAATAAAATGTGTTTCAACTCACTGTGAAAGCTCCACTTTGCTCTTAGGGCGCAGAAACCAAAATGACTAAGGAAATTTCCTAATATCAAGTCACAGGAGAGTTTTAAGTCAGGTGGCAGAAGTTCTTTTTCAAAAGTTCATGCACTTGGAGAGGAAACATTAAATCGAAGAGCATTAGATGTGAGAGAGGACACGGAGTCAATGGCTTTCCTCAGGACTTATTAAATTGAATGCTAAACATGGGGAAACATTACACATGGGATTTTGTTTTACATTAAGGTTTCTCTGTGTTTCTAAAATGCTATTTTCAGTCTTTTGCAAAATACTGTATAAAAATTACATTGCTTTCAAGTTTTGAGGGCAGAAGTAATTTGCATGTAGGAATAATCAAGATTCCTTGCCCTTTGTACTTTTTTTTTTTTTTTTTAAGTTTTTATTGTGAATTGGGTGATAGTTTACATGTGAGAACATCAGCTTTACATTCATCCTATCATATTTCGTTTCATTGCTATGATTACAACCCCCTCCATGCATCCATGCGTCATCATTCAACAGCATTTGCTTCCATTCCCTCTGGTGTTTTTTTGTTGTTGTTGTTGTTGTTGTTTGTTTTTGGATGTACACTGAAGCACTCAGAAATACACAACTATTTAAACAACCAAAGGGCACATCCCTCAAACTGGCTCCCGGCTGTGACACACAGACCCTCTCCCTCCTTGAGTCCAGGGTCCCCAGCTACTCCATCTCTCCATGTCATTGTCTCTGCCTCCATCTCTGGTGTCACTGCTTCTCTGGATGGGGTCCCACACTCTGCTCTTCTCCCTTAATGCTGCTTTGTACTTTTTAAAGTGCTTACATATACATTGTCTCATTTGATACTCACAAATGAGATATTTATGACAAATATTTTATATCTCATTTCCTATATAAAGATCTGAGGTTTGGAGAGGTTAAGAGACAAGCTTAAGTCAGTGTGAAGTTGAGTACAGAAGCTCACCTTGGTGATGTCAAGCAGCCAAAACACGACTGTGTAGCAAATTCAGTTCTAAGGTTGTGTAGTTGTTATAGCAGTATTTTCTTGGAATTTTTCTGGCCAAGAAAATCCACGAATGACTGATTGAAATTCTCCCCAAAGTGAGCTATAACTACTCATTTAAACAGTTAGATGAATTCTAATAAACCCTGCTTAGATCTGAGTTCACTTTTTGACTCTATTCTTTATTAGCTACATAATCATCAAGAAAGTCATGGGCAAATTGTTTCCTCACCTGTAAAATGGGGGAGAAGATACATTTAATATTTGAGGGCCATTATTGAGAGTGACACTTTTAAGTGAAATAATACTTGAAAAGTGCTTGGCAGAGTGTGTGATACATAACAAAGGGTTCAATAATTATAATTGTGGCAGGCACAACTATAATACTGGTGATTTTGTCTGCATGGAGGTCAAGGCCAGCAGTTGTATCCCAGAGTGGCACCAACTGGTTTCTTTCCTATGTTGTTATTAAGTGTTGCCAAGTCATTTCTGAATCAGAGCAACCCTGTATAGGGTTTCTGAGGCTTAAAATCTTCACTGGAACAGAAAGTCTCATCTTGCTGGCAGGCTTGAACCCAGGACCTGTGGTTCACAGTCCAGTGCTTATCATCTTAGAAGAATGTTTTTCTGGAATTACAGACAACAACCAAGCAAGGGCAGAACATTTGCCTGAAACTTCACTCGACCTCACTAGATCAGCTTGGGCATCCCTAACTAATGAGACTGCTCCTACTTGAAGTCCTCCAATTTGTGGTTCTCAGTAAAATAGACTAGATGAGCCAATCATATCACCCTGGTCTTTTACGAATGGAATAGCCACCTCTCCAAATCCATGTCGGTTTCTATCTTCAGAGAGCAGCCCGGGAGTTGCTGTTTATGCCTTGGCACTTTGTCTGTAGTTTCTAAGTTTTAACTTCTTTAGTCAGTTGTTGTTGAAGGAGCTCTGGTACCATAGCGGCTACGAATCGGCCTGCGAACCACAAGGTCAACAGATCGAAACTACCAGCTGTTCCGCTGGAGAAAGATGAAGCTTTCTGCTCCCTCAAAGATTTACAGCCTCGGAAACCCTCTACAGGGTCGCTATGAGTCGGAACTGACTCCACGGCACATAACAACAACAACAACAGTCAGTTGTTGAGATAATTCTAAGTCAAGAGTTCAGAACTTCCATAATGAACGAAGAAAGGCACTGTTGCTATTCGGGTTAAAAATACTTTGCTAATCCTTCTTTTAAGTTTTTAAAAGTATTTTTCTTTAAAACATAATTAAAATCACACTTACTGTAGGAAGTGCAAAGAATTAAAACAGAGGAAAATAAGAATCATTAGAAAGAAGCACTGTTCTGGTAGCGTAGTGGTTACGAATCGGGCTGCGAACCACAAGGTCAGCAGTTCGAAACTACCAGCTGTTCCGCGGGAGAAAGATGAGGCTTTCTGCTCCCGTAAAGATTTACAGCCTTGGAAACCCTGGACAGGGTCGCTATGAGTCGGAACCGACTCCACGGCACATAACAACAACAACAACATAGTCATTGAGAGCTTTAGAAGTAAGTACATTTTATTTGATAAAAATAGTAAAACACTGTATATACAATTTATTGCCTTATATTTAATTGATTATTACTATTATTATCATTGTGGTTTGGGTGAAATTTTATAGAGCAAATTAGTTTTCCATTGAACAATTTATCCACCTTGTTTCCTGACATTATTTGCAGGCGTCTCAATGCAACAACATTCTTCCTCCTTGCTCCCTGGGTTCCCCATTTTCATGTTTTCTTTTTACCCTGCCAATTCCTGTCTTTTAGACTTTGTTTCTTTGAGCAAATACTGTCTTTTTGTCTCATATAGTTGATTATTCTGAGGACTGTGTTCTTCCCAGGTGATTTTTTTTTATTGTTTTCACTACTTGTTGTTGTTCTTGTTGTTATGTGCCACAGAGTTGGTTCCCACTCATGGTGACCCTGTACAAGGTTTCCAAGGCTGTAAATCTTTACAGGAGCAGAAAGCCTCATCTTTCTCCTGCGGAACAGCTGGTAGTTTCGAACTGCTGACCGTGAGATTAGCAGCCTGATTCGTAACCACTATGCTACCAAAGCACTACTTAGGCCGGTCTATACAGGGTCGCTGTGAGTCAGTACCAAATTGATGGCACTTAACAGCAACAACAATTGTTTGGTTAGAAGGTGATTCCTGTAGTAGAAATTCCAGGTTTGAAGGGTGCTTAATAGCCATAGACTTAGGGATTCCACCAGACTCTGTCAGATCAGTAAATCTGGTCATTTTTTTTTTTTTTCTGCATTTTTCTCTCTCTTTCCAGAACCTTCTATTGTGATCCTGATCAGAGTGATTGGTAATAGTAGCCAGGCACCATTTAGTTTTTCTAGTATCGAGGTAGTGGAGGCTGTGGTTCCCATGGGCCATAAATCTTTTGGATTAATTGTTCCTTTCATCTTTGATTTTCTTCACTCTTTTTTGCTCTGGACAGTGAGAGATCTAAAGTTATATCTTAAATAAACTCTCCCAAGCTTTTAAGACCAAGTCACTACTCATCAAAATAGGATGTAGAACACTGCATTTGTAGACTATGTTATGCCGATTAACTATGTTTCCTAGACTATGGTCCTAAATCCCTAAGCCCAGTGACTCATTCCCTGAAGGTATTCAGTTCTGACTAAAACATTTATATAACTTTCCTCCTTGTATGCTCTAGTATACCTATGGATATATTTGCAGCTCATACAAATATGTATGTAGAAATATCCTTTGCCAAACCTATATATATATACCCAAACCTATATATAGCCCTGTTTGCCATCCCACACCTGTACAGCTTTTGTTTATTGCTTCGTATTGCTGTTACTGCAGGATTGTGTATGTAATAGTGTTGACCTTTGTTGTCTTTAACTCTTGTATCTTTAACACAGTATCTTAATTTGCCTTGGTCATATTGTGCTGACCTCTCAATTATTGGATATTGCCTTTCCCTTCACCCAAATTAAAATGTGTCTCTTTGGAACCAAGTTAACGGCACTTAACAATAACAACAGCAACATTCTCTAGTAGTGATTTACTTGTTTTACCTCCTATACTCAATAAACACTAAAGAATGTTTATGTGTGTAAACCTTTTGTTGACATTTATAATAGTGGTGTCATACAACTGTTGTCCTTTTGCAGTTGACTTATTTCATTCAGCACAATGTCCTCCAGGTTCATCCATGTTATGAGGTATCTTGCAGATTTTTCATTACTCTTAAATGTTGCGTAGTTTCCCATTGTGTATATGTACCATCGCTTGTTTATTCATTCATTCATTGATGAGCAATTTCATCCTTTTGTCATAGTAACTAATGCTGCAATGAACATGGATGTGTATATATCTATTTATGTCATGGTTCTTACATGTCTAGTAGTGCAGTTTTTGGATCATATGGCATTTCTCTTTCCAACTCTTTAAGTAAGTTCCATACTATTTTCCACAATGGATGCACCATTTTCTCAAACATGAGGGTTCTAGTTTTTCCACACTTTCACCAGCATTTGTTGCTTTCTGTTTTGTGTTTGTAACTTTACTGGGCTGAGATGATATTGCTGGACTGAAATGATATCTCACTGTTGTTTTGATTTAATCTCTTCAGTGGGCATGAGTATTTCTTAATGTATTTGCTGGCTGTTTGAATAACTTCTTTGGTGAAGTGGCTGTCCGTGTCCTCTCCCCATTTTTAAACTAGATTGTTTGTCTTTTTGTTGTTGAATTGTTTGTGTTTTCTATGCACTTTAGAGATTAGTACTTTGTCTGATATATATTTACTAGCAGTTTTCCCCTGTCCATAGTTTGTCTTATACCCTTTTGAAGAACTCTTTTGATGAGGATGAGCATTAAATTTTAGATGATAACGTTGTCTAGCTTATGTTCTGCTATTTGTACATTTTCAGTTATGTTTAATAGGCTACTTATGCCAGATTGGTGGTGGTGTATGCCATGGAGTCAGTTACAACTCATAGTCACCCTACATAGGGTTTCTGAGGTTATGAGAGCAGAAAACCTCATCTTTCCCCTGTGTAATGACTGGTAGTTTCAAACTGCTGACCTTAAGGTTAGCAGCCTGTATCGTAACCACTATGTTACCAAAGCCAAATTGTTGTTTTTGTTGTTAAGTGCTGTCAGTTGGTTCCAACTCATAGTGACCTTCTAAAGGGTTTCCAGGGAGCAGATGCTGAGCTTAAACTGCCACCTTGTTGTCCTAGTACATTAACCACAGCGCCAGACCAGGACTCCAGAGGCAAATTGTTGATGTTGTTGTTGTAGGTGCCATTGAGTTGGTACCAACTCATAGTGACCCTATGCACAACAAAACAAAACACTGCCTGGTCCTGAGCCAACCTCACAATTGCTGCTATATTGCTGCCACCACTGTGCCAGTATATCTTGTTGGCGGTCTTCCTCTTTTTCACTGACCCTCCATTTACCAAACATGATATCCTTCTCCAGTGACTGGTCCCTCCTGATAATAATTCCGAAGTTTGGGAGACAAAGTGTGGCCATCCTGACTTCCAGGGAGCGTTCTCGCTACACTTATTCCAACACAGATTTGTTTGTTCTTTTGGCAGTCCATAGTACTTTTAATACTTTCCTCTAACACCATACCTCATATGCATCAGTTCTTCTACTGTCTTCCTTATTCACTGTCCAACTTTCGCTTGCATATGAAGTTATCGAAAATATCATGGCTTGGGTCAGGCACACCTTAGTCCTCAAACTGGCATCTTTGCTCTTCAATACTTTAAAAAGGTCTTGTTTGATTTCCTGACTGTTGCTTCCATGAGTGTTGATGGTTGATGAGAGCAAAATAAAGTCTTTGACAATTTCAATCCTTTCTTCATTGATATGGATGTTGTATATTGGTACAGTGGTGAGGATTTTTGTTTTCTTTGCATTAAGAAGCAACCAATACCAAAAGCTGTGGTCTTTGATCTTCATCAGTATTTTAAGTCCTCTTCACTTTCAGAAAGCAAGGTTATGTCATCTGCATATCACAGGTTGTTACCCTGATGCCATATATTTCTTCATATAATCCAGTTTCTCAAATTATTTACTAAAAATACAGATTGAATAAGTATGATGAAAGAATACAACCCTGGTGCACACCTTTCCTAATTTTAAACCATTTGGTGTTCCCTTGTTCTGTTTGAACAACTGACTCTTTGTCATGCACCCCTTAAATTTCCTCCTGTTTTTTCTTTGATGAATTTTATAATTTCAGGTTTTACATTTAGGTCTTTGATCCATTTTGAGTAAACGCTTGCACAGGATGTGAGGTAAGGGTGCTATTTGATTTTTCTATGAATGGATAACAAGTCTCCAGCACATTTGTTAAAGGAACTATCTCTTCCTCATTTAATGCATTTAGATATTTGTAAAGATCAGCTGTCGATAGATGGATGGATTTACTTCTGGGTTCTGAATTCTGATCCATTGGTCTATGTGTCTGTCATTGTACCAGTGACAGGTTGTTTTGATTATGTGGCTAACAGTAAAGGGATTTTTTGTTGTTGTTGTTGAGTTTTATGGATTCTGTCTTGCATTGATTCAATTATACTCTTTTGCCTTTTTAATACATTGTCTGTTTCTAAAATTTTAGTGTTAATCTTCTGAATTGCTAATTGCTGTTTTTTATGGTTTCTAATTGTCTGTTTATTTATTTATTTCCAATTTGTTCTTGTATTGGTTTTCTAAATGCATCTAGCATTTGTTTCTGATTTCTTTAATTTTACCTATGATTTTCTTAGTGTCATCTTTGTTTTCCTTGACAACTTTCTTAATCTGTTAAAAGATTCTAAATATAATTTCTTTGAATTCCTTATCAGGTAGTTTCAATGCAATTTCTGTGGAACTGTGTACCCTTGACCATGGAAGAAGCTGGCATGGTTACAGTCTTGTGGTGTTAGATCCTTGAGGATGTGGCATGCCACTAGTGGAGGCTGTAGACATGTGACATGGGATCCAATAGAGTGTGCTGTAGGTAATTAAGGGAGCAGAGCAGAGAAGTGGGGGCATGGAGGGGGAGAAAGACAGGCCAGGTGGAACACTGGGCCATGGGGTTATTGCCAGCTGCTGGGTGGGTGGAGATGGGAGAGAACAGACTACTGGCCACTGGGTGTTGGGGGGAATTAGAGGAGAGTACACTCCTTGGTCACCAGTTATCAGCGTGAGTAACAGAACATTCTGGGGTGAGAATACTTGGTTCCTGCCCCACTCAATTTATGGAGGGGTGCTGCCTGGAGTTTACCATCCCACAGGCCTTTCCTTCTACATTGATCCCTAACCTAAATGACCAGGGACCACTACTCTGTCCTTATTTACTGATTTCTTCTGTGCTTTGTGGTTGTCTGAATCTCTGGAGCTTTTACCCACTTTCCTATACTTCCCTTCTTTAGATTTCAATTGTGTTCTGCTCTCCTGGCTCCACTCTGGATTTGTCTCCACTGTGTCTCTTATTGGGGATTTTGTGCAGTTGCCTTCCTTTGCTCTTCAGCTAGGAACACTGCCTACAATGCCTAGAAATGGCCATGCTGTCTGTTCTGCTCTGTATCACTCTTCATTTACTTCTTTTGTTCCGTTTCTTCTTTCAGTTGGTGTTCGATCGAATTATTTATTCTTTCATTTGATGCTCAGGGTTCCAAGAATGTTGTCTGTATCTGTTTCACTTGTTGTCTTGTGGTTTTGTTGTAGGAGGAGAGTGTGGAGTGTTTGCTAGGTCATTATCTTTGTTCCACTCTAGTTCACTGTATTGCTAAGTTGGTCTGACTTATAACAACCTGATACATGGTTTCTGATTAGCAGATGGTGGCTTTGAACTGCCAACCTTGTGGCTAGCAGTCCAGTGCTGATTCTACAGTGCCAACCACTCTAGTTTATGATCTTTTAAAATCTAACCATTCTTTGTCAACCATTTCCGTAACTTCATTTTATATGGTTGCATAATATTACACTGAGTGGATATCTTAGTTATCTTGTGCTGCTATAACAGAAATACCACAAGTAGATGGTTTTAACACAGTAAGTCTAGATGTTCAAATTTAGAGTTCCAGTTCTAGAAACAGACGTTCTCTCTTTGCTGCCTCTGAGGAAAGGTCCTCATCTCTTTTCAGCATCTGTAGGACCACTGTTCATTAGAGAGCTCTATTGAGTCTTCGCATCAATCTTAACCTGAATCTCAGAGCTTCCCAATGCAGGGACCCCAGGTCAAAAGGCTGTACTCAACTCCCAACTCTTCTTTCTTGATGGTACTAGATCTCCTTGATCTCTGCTCACTTCCCTCTCCTTTTATTTCTTGTAAGTAAAAGGTGTTACAGGCCACACCCAAGGAAAACACATTTTACAGCAGATAAGGGCTGTGATGGGATTAGCAGGTGTTGCATTCCACCCTTAACCCTTTTATTGGTTTCTCACATCAGATCCAGCATGGGAATCACTATATAAATGCCACATTATATCATTACATAACTGCCAAAACACCAAGAATCATAGCCCAGCCAAGATGATACACATTCAGGGCAGAATACAATTCAATCTCTGACAATGAACATTACATAATTTAACTAATTTTCTAATGGAATGATTTGGTTTTGTTTTCTTCCTTCAAGAAAAGTTCTTCTTGAAAATCTTTGTACTCATTTGAAGAATACAATTTATTTTATTTTTATCATTGTTAAAACATCACAGAATATATACCAATTCCATAATTTCTACATGTATCCTTCAGTGGCATTGATTTATTCTTTGAGTTGAGCAACTAATTTTCACCCTCTGTTTTCAAATTGTGTCAATCCAGTGGCTGTTTCTTATTTAATCTTTTGAATGGATGTTGTCAATTTGATTCCATAGAGATAGAGATAAAAAGAGCTCAATGCTCAAACCAGACCTTATTTACTAACACCACTGCCATTGAGTTGATTCTGACTCATAGTGACCCTGGGTAGGGTTTCCAAGGTTGAATTATTTTATGGGAGCAGAAAGCCTCATCTTTCTCCTACAGAGCAGCTGGTATATTTGAACTATCAACCTTGTGATTAGCAGTCCAATGCTTTTCTTATAGTATTACCAGGGTATTCTTTACTAGCTAAGCTAAATTTCTGTTTGGTTTTGAGAAGACTTCAGGGGTATTTTTGGTATAAGGTATAAATTTAAAAATAATGTCAAAGTAATAGCTTCAAAGGTTCATCCAGCATTCATGTTCCCAAAAATCTGGATTCCATGAGATTTTGAAACTTTGCTTTGCATTTCACTTATTTTGATCAGGATTCTTCTATAAAATCTTAGAGCAAAACCTTCAGTAATGGTTGTTGTTGTTGTTGTGTGCTATGGAGTTGTTATTCATGGTTTCTGTCTCAAGGCAAAGGAACCAGTTGTTCATGGAGGTAATTAGCCTCATATTGTGTTTCTTCCTCTTATCTCTGACTCCCCTTCTTCCTCTGTTACTCCAGGTATAGAGAATAATTTTTATACTGTGGGTGGACACTTATCAGCTTTTAAGACCCCAGGCACTACAAAATTCACTAGGCGGTGTAACAGTAGCACTAGATATGAGATTAGATCAACTAACTCGATACCTCATAAAACCATGATCCTAAGTCTCTAAACCAGGGACCTATCTCCTATGAGGCTTTTGACTGTACAGAAAGAAACACTCTCAGAGGCTCTCCTTTTTTGTTATTGTAAATATATCTATACCACAACTTTTGCCAATTCAACTTTTTGCAGGTATATAACTTATAGACAGAAATTGCCTTAATTGGCTGTGCAACCCTCTCCCTAATCAATGTGATTTTTCCATCACTGTAAAGTAAAACTCAGTACTCCAGAAACAATCACAACCTTTCCCCCTACCTCTTACCCAAGATAACCACTAATAAACTCCGATTTCTGTACATTTTCCCATTCTTATCTTTTTTTTAATATAAGTGAGATCATACAATATTTGTCCTTTTGTGATTGATTTATATTCACTCAATATATTGTTTTCAAACTCCATCCATATTGAAATATGTATCAAGATTTCATTTCTAATAATAATTTAGTAGTAATCCAATGTACATACATATCACATTTTGTCCTGGTGTAGCACTGTGGTTTAATGCACTGGACTGCAAAGTTGGTTTGAACTGTAAGGCTGGCAGTTCAAGCTCATTGGTTGCTCCTTGGAAACACTATACAGTGTTGCTATGGATAGGAGCTGACTTGATAGACATTAACAACAATAACAACAATTCATCTGTTTATGAGTATCTTGTTTCCACCTTTTGACTATTGTGGAATAGTATTGCAATGAAAATTGATGTTTGAATCTCTGCTTTCAATTCTTTTGGTTATATACATAGGAGTGGGATTTCCAGAAGTATCATTTTTAGTTTTTTGTGTGGAGTTGCCATATTGTTTTCCACAACAGCTGCACCATTTTGCATTCCTACCAGCAACTGATAAGGGTTCCAAACTCCTTACATCCTCACTAATATTTGTTATTTTATTTATTTTTTAATCTTAGCAATTCTAGTGGGGGGGGGGAAATAATATCCCATTAAGGTTTTGATTTGCATGTCCCTTGGGGCTAATGACTGAACATATTTTGAGTGTTTAGTGGCATTTGAATTTTCTCTTTGGTAAATGTCTATTCAAGTCCTTTGTCAAAGTTTTGACTGGGTTACTTGTCTTTTTGTTATTAAGTTATCAAAGTTTTATAAATGTTTTGGTTATTAGGTTCTAATGACATATATGGTTTCCAAAGATATTGTCCCAGAGGTACCTTGTCTTTTTACGTTCTGGTCAAGACAGTTGGTGAGCAAGAGTTTTTAATTTTTATTGTTGTACTGTTTGTTAATGATTTCTTTAAAATAACCACCTAGAAGTGGAATTTCTATGCAAATGGGTAAGTTTTAAAGGTTTTTTATATTGAGTTGTCTTCCAGTAAAATATTTACTAAGTTAGCCTTGTTATTAAAGCAGTGTAGCATAAGCAGTGGACTGCTAACTGCAAGGTTGGCAGTTCAAATCCACCAGCCGCTCCTTGGAGACCCTGTAAAAGGGTTGCTATGAATTAGAACCAACTCAACAGCACCTAATAACAACAATTAGTACCTAAGTACAATTATATGAATGTCTACTTAAATAAATAGGACTTAACATTTCTTAGTTGGATTTATTTTTGGTAATCCATACCACTATTTCAAGGATAAAGAGTGCTTCTTATTAATGCCAACTTCTATTTTTGCTTTTATGCTCTACACACAGTACATCCATATGCTAGAGAGTTAATTAATTGTATCTGGGAGGTTGGTAATATTATCTGTATAATGTAATTAACTTTTAGTAGAATATAACAGAAAATGTGGAAATAATTTGAAGGAAATATTTCTGCAAGCACGTTTCTCTGGAGCCCATTAATTCCACCCACATACCCTTTTAAGGTGTGAGGATAAAACAATCAAGGTTGTACAAACCCTTCTCTGTGGTTATCCTCTCATCAATTTCCTCTAGAGTTGAAAGTAACCCTGCCTGATCCCTTCTGCACACACTAGGCTTCGCAACGGAAGCATTAAGGTGGGGCTATTCTCAGCAGAAATTACTCTTGATGACACAAGTCCCTCTGTCAGAATAATTCATACTGGAAAGAAAGTGTCTGAATTAATGGTTTAATAAACTGAGTTAGTGTTTCATTTTGGCAAAGGATTAATTAGGGGAAGGAAACTAACATTATTTGGGTTCCTATTTGACAGGTTCTTTATTATTACATTATTGCATTTAGTATTTCCTATAAACCCATGAGGTAGGTATTAACTGTGGGTATTTTACAAGGAAGGAACTAAAGTTTTTCCAAGGCCTCTAGCTGGTGATTTGCAAAGGTGGGATCTGAACTCAGTTTCTCTGCAGAAGCAGTTTGGACTCTTTCCATTGCTCTTTCTCACCAGTTTTATAGCAAACTTGACTGTTTTCCCTCTGCTGCTGCTGCTATGAAGTGCCATTGAGTCGGTTCCGACCCATAGAGACCCTGTATAGGGTTTCCAGGGAGCAGCTGGTGAGCATGAACCACCAACCTTGTGATTCCAAACTTTGCAGTCCAGTGCATTAACTCATGATGTTACACAGGCTTCTGTTTCTCCTCTAGGATATTCTTTTTTTTTTTTTGTATACATTTTAACCAACTGAACTACATTTGTCTGCTTTGTCTTAAAAACCAGAATGTCAGGCTGAATTAGAGACTTACCCAATTACAAACGTTGCATCAATTCAGATCCTTTTTTAGGCCAGAAACAGAAAATTTTATAAACTGGTTAAACATTAAGATATTTATTAGCTTAATGACAAGATACTTGAAGACAGGATTTTCATCCCTATCCTAAAGATTCAATGATATTATGATGGACCTGATTCTTTTTTCAAAGTGGAGAGTTAATCAATTGCAAGCCATTTCCATTTCTATACCTTTCTCTAATATAATTCTATATCTTTAATCTTTACTCAAATATTTAGTCATTTTAACTTTTCTGCGTTAGTTCTCATTGATACTTTTTTAGAGAATGATACGAAAGTAAGGTTTTAATGGGAAGTGAAGACAATCTAATATGTGAAGACCTACTAAAGCGAGTACATTTATTTGCTCTAAAAAGATTGTGTTATTGGTGAACATTCAGTTGGAGAAATTTACATTTTCCATCATGAATAAATTGTCTGGTTATCTCTAGGTCCGTAAGTCTATTAACCGTCATGCTTGTATTAGTACAATTAAAACAAAAACTGAAAAAATGTTCTTCAATTGCCAAAATAATTAGTTCAATAAAATAATTTGTTAATTCATGGGGAAAATCATTTAAATAATTTTTTCATTGAATTGGACACAGTGGTCCCAGGACTAGGGAAGTAGGGGAGGATGAAGAATGGAAGAGGGAGACCTGCAAGGCTTGGTAATTACTCAGTGAATAGTGATTCCATTAATAAAAATGTGAGAGAGATTGGATATTCATAAATAAAAAAAATCAACCTTGACCTAAACCACATACATTACACAAAGATTATATGAAAACATAAACTATAGACTGAGAGAAAATATATTGTATCTAGAATACATAAAGAAGTCTTAAAACTCAACAGTAAATAAATCAAACTATCCAATTGGATTCCTGGTGTAGCACAGTAGGATAAACACTGGCCTGCCAACCACATGGTTGATGGTTCAAACCCACCAGCTACTCCTTGGGAACCCTGTAAGGGTCACTATGAGCTGGAATCAACTTGATGACACTTAACAACAACCATATCTAATTGAAAAATGGGCAAGAGACATAAGCAGACATTTCACTGAAGAGAGCATATAGATAAGCACATTTAATGGATGTTTGACCATTAGTGAAATGCAAGTGAAAATCACAATGAAATATCATCGTACAGCTATAGTTACTGCTGCTAAGTGCCATCAAGTTGGTACTGACTTACAGTGACCCTGTGCACAATAGAACAAAACACTACCCGGCTCTGGGCCAACCTCACAATTGTAACCACGCCTGAGCCTATCATTGCTGCTACTGTGCCAATCCATCTTGTTGGGGGGCTTCCTCTTTTTCTGTATGAGTCTAAAACGTCAACATTCAATCAAAAAGCAAAAACTGGAAGGTAAGGAGCAGGGAAACTAGAGTACTAAAAATGAACCCATCAGAACACAGTTAAAGAGAATATTGATACAATGTGGAAAATTTAACTAATATCATTGATTAATTTGTGTGAAAATTTTCAGATGGAAACCGAACTTATAATGTAAAATTTCACCAAAAAATAAAAAAATGTTATTTAAGAAGAAAAAGAAGAAAGAGAAACTACCCCACATATGACTTAAATAATTAGAGAGAGGAAAATGTGCATCTACAGTGGAGAGATGTAGAGCACATCACCTTAACCAAGTGATCAAACTCAGCGCCACCAATAGTGGAATGCTATGCTAGTTAAGGTTTTGTGTCAGCTTGGCTGGACCTGGATTCTCAGTGGTTCAGTGGTTAAGATGTATTATTACCTATGATGAGATCTAATATAATATATCCCCCTATGATACAATCTGATGTGATAAGGCCTGATCTAATTATCCTGTGTGTTGTAAATCCTGTTTCTATGATTGTATCTTAAATCAATCTCTTTTGAGATATAAAAGGAGAAAGAAGTGAGCTGAGAAAAAGGAAGAGGACCCAGGAGTGGAGTGTGTCATTTGGACCTGGGGTCCCTGCATGCCTAAATCCAGTTAAAATTGAGGCCAATACACATGAAGATCTCCAAGAAATACTGGACCAACAATTTCTGAAAGGAGGCAATGATCTTTCTGCAGAGTCAGCATTCTGAATTTGGATTTCTAGCCTCCTAAATTGTGAGAGGGAGTCTTGGTGTGTTGCTGTGGGTTAATGCGCCAGATTACAAAGCCGTTTGAACTGTAAAATTGGCGGTTCAAGCTCATCAGCCACTCCTAGGAAACCCTGTACAGGGTTACTATGAGTCGGAACCGACTCGACGGCACTTAACAACAACAACAACAAAGCGTGCGAGAAAGGAACTCTGGTAGAGTAGTGGTTACGAATCGGGCTGCAAATCTTACGGTCGAAACTACCAGCTGTTCCGCGGGAGAAAGATGACGCTTCCTGCTCCCGTAAAGATTTACAGCCCCAGAAACCCTGGAGAGGGTCACTATGAGTTGGAACCGACTCCATGGCATATAACAACAACAACAAAGTGTGAGAGAATAAAGCCATTCATTTGTGTTATTTCCAATTATAGTAGCACTAGATAACTAAGACAATTTGCGTACTGGTGGCAGTGGTGTGCTGTGGGGTCAGTTCCGAGTCATAGCGACCCTGTACAGGGTTTCCGAGGCTGTAAATCTTTATAGGAGCAGAAAGCCTCATCTTTCTCCCATGAAACAGATGGTAGTTTCGAACTGCTGACCTTGAGGTTAACAGCCCAATTCTTAACCACTACGCTACTAGAGCTCTTTAACTTATGTAGTACTCCTGGCAAAAATATTAAATCAGAATGTAATCATAAGTAAGCAGGCAAACAAATCCAGAATGTGGGATACTTTATAAGACAAGTGGCCAGAATCTTCAAAAAAGCCACTGTCTTGAAAACAGTTGGGGCACTCAAGGAAATAATTTATCCAAAGAAGCCAAAGTCTCTACTACCCATCAACCAGAAGCACTAAATGGTGCCCGGCTGGCACTATTGACCACTCTGCTCTGACTCACAAAGAAGACCCTGGACAGAGTTGGAGAAAAGAAATGTAGAAAAAAATCCAAAACCATATAAAGACTAGACTTACTGGTCTGATAGAGAATGATGGAATCCAGAAATTGTGGCTTCTAACCTGTCAATGAATGCCTGGAGGTCACCTTTCACTTAATAAATAGACAGTCCTTTAAAGTGAAAAACACCAGGGAAGAATGCAATCCTCAGAACAGTCACCCATATGAGACCAAAAGGGCAGCATTTGCTCAAAAACAAAGCTCAGGGGGGAGGCAGGGCCAGGAAAGAAGGAGAACCCAGGGAAGGTAAAGAGAAGTGTTACATTGTGGGTATTGCAACTAATGTCACGGAACAAAATGTGACTATGTTGTTGAATAGAGAACTCATTTGTTCTGTAAACTTTCATGCAAGCCACAGTGTGTTGTTGTTAAGTGCCGTTGAATTGGTTTCGACTCATAGCAACCTTATATAGGGTTTCCAAGGAGTGGCTGGTGAGGTTGAACTGCTGATTTTGCAGTTCAGACTTACTTTGCAGTCCAGTGCATTAGCCCACAGTACCACACCAGGTCTCAAAGCACCGTAGAAAGATAAATAAATAAAAGGGGACAGTGGGAGTGGGAATGTTGTAGTTGTATAAACAAGCAAATACACAAACAAAAAACTGAAAGAGAAGTATAACATCTGAATTCACTCTGTGACTCTTGACTGGATCCTGGATTGTCTCCCCATACCTCACTTGTACAGAGGCATATAAAAGACATTTTACAGACAGTAAGGGGACTTTTAATATTGATTGTATATGAGATAATATTATTTAATTAATTCTATACTGGGATTGTAATAATAGAATTGTGGTTGTGTAAGGACAATATAAGCTCAAAAACAAGGTGGTGGTGATGTGCCATTGAGTCAGTTCCAACTTATAGGGGCCCTCAATAGGCTTTCATGGCTATAAATCTTTATGGATGCAGCCTCATCTTTCTCCTGTGGAGCATCTGATGGACTCAAACTGCTGACCTTGTGGTTAACAGTCCAACTTGTAAACTACTATACAGTAGGGCTCCTTGTGGTTATATAAGAGAATACCCTTATTTTTAGAAGATACATTCTCAAGTATTTTATAAGTAAAGTATGATTATAGCTAAATTATACTTTCAAATTATAAAGTTTTTAGTGACCTTATGTTCTGTTAAAATCTTTTATGTATTAGCTATTAATTTGCAGTTTTCTCATTTCTCTAATCTAAGTGCGCTGCTATCATGTTGATTTGACTTATAGGGACCCTATAGAACTGTCTGTAGGGTTTCCAAGGCTCTGGTAGCATAATGGTTATGAATCAGGCTGTGAACCTCAGGGTCAGCAGTTCAAAACTACCAGCTGTTCCGTGGGAGAAAGTTGAAACTTTCTGCTCCCGTAAAGATTCACAACCTTGGAAACCCTGTACAGGGTCACTATGAGTTGGAACCGACTCCATGGCACATAACAACAACAACAATCTTTACGAAAGCAGACTGCCATGCCTTTCTCCTGCCAATTGGCTGGGAGATTTGAACTACAGCTGAGGGTTTAACGACTGTGCCATCAAGGCTCCTAAAAGTTTCAATAGTTTATTTTACATGGCTGTGTGCTATTCTGTGTTTTGTCTCATGTATTATAAGATTTGGGGTCTCTTTTCACCTTCATACCTTTTGCCAGTGATGAGGCAAATTGGATTTGTATGTGTCCTTCAGAACCCAATCCCAGCATCTCATCCAGCAGATATATAGGTTAGTGTATAATCCTGCTTGATTCATTTAATTAGATTCTCATGACAATTTTGCAAAAAAGCAGCTAGCTCTTTTCCTTGTTTCTAGGTAGCCTTTGTATGAAACTGAATCTAACTCATTGTTTCCTGAGTTAACTAACATTTAAAAAGATAAAAAAGAAAAGAAAAAAATAACAAGACAGGGACTTTCATACCATCACTTCCAACACATTTTGTTAACTGATTATTTGATATTAGATGATATATACGAAGAGTTTACATATTATCATCAAGATTTGACTTTCCTGTTTCCCATAGAATGTCTAACCTCTGTAAGCAAATTAGTCAGCTGCATTATCCCTGTCCTTCAAATGGATCCTCACCATAACACTGTGAGACTGGAAGGACAGCGGTCATCCTCCTTCTTTTCCTTATGGGGAGACAAGGCTGTATCAGTTGTTAAACTGTTGGAATACTTCCATATCACTTAGTAAATAATCACTCCCCAGGGGAATCCTTCCCCTCTCTCAACATGAGGTAATGTCACCCAGTTGGTGAGTGAGTGATGGAAACAGAACCTGGGTCTCATGATTCTTTGGGTCTTTTTCTCCTTTACATGTTTTTTCTTGGCAGTGTCAAAAACATATTCTTAGTCATTCATGCAGTGACATTTCCTTCGTTCACAATCATTGATTGAGAATCTGCCAGGACTATGCATTGGGGACCAAAACAAATGCTTTGTTTGTAATCTCTGGCCTCTAAGTTCTTATTGCATGGCAAAATGTTAGACATTAAGCATTACAGATATTATGGAAATTCAATATTATATTTTTGTTGTTAAATGCCATAGAACTTGTTCCAACTTATAATGACACTGTACAGAATTTCCTAGGAACGTAGATGGATTTGAACCATCCACCTTGTGGTTAGCAATCCAGTGCTTATCATACAGCATCAAACCAGGACTCCCCACGTTATACTGTTGTTGTTAAGTGCC
>NW_006408561.1:1997481-2002837 GCF_000296735.1 Chrysochloris asiatica
GATTGCATGTTTGATCAACTTCAGACTGAAGAAGTTGATAGAATTCTTCAATTTCACCATCACTGGCTTTTGTGGTTGGTGGATAAGTTTGAGTAATAGTTTTATTAATTGGTCTTCCTTGTAGGCATATGGATATTATCCTGTCACAGACAACATTGTACTTCAAGAGAAATCTTGAATTCTTCTTTTTGATGATGAATGTGACATCATTCCTCTTCAATTTTTCATTCCTGGCATAGTAAACCAAGTGATTGTCAGTCCATTTTAGGTCACCAATATTTAGGATATCCATGTTTATGTGTTCCATTTTATTTTTTACAATTTCCAATTTTCCTAGATTCATACTTCATACATTCTATGTTCTGATTATTAATGGTGGTTTACAGCTGTTTCTCTTCATCTTGAGTTGTGCCCCATCAGAAAATAAAGGTCCCAATAGCTTCATTCCATTCGCATCATCATGGTCAACTCCACTTTGAGGAGGCAGCTCTTCCCCAGTTGTATTTTGAGTGCCTTCCAACCTGAGGGGGTCATCTTCCCTTTTTAGATCTTACAGTATTCTGGTGCTTTTCATCAGGCTTCAGTAATCAATATTCTGGCGCTGACAGTGTTCCACTGCTATTCATAAGATTTTCAGTGACTGAATATTTGAAAGTAGTCTCTGTCTCCTTATTCCTAGTCTGTCTTTGTCTGGAGTCTGAATGCTCAGCTGAAACCTGTCCATTGTCGGTGACCCTGCTGGTATTTAAAATACCCATGGCATAGCTTCTAGAATTACAGCAACATGCAAGCCACCACAAACTGACAAAAGGAGTTGTGGATTTGTACTTGGGTGGGTCAAATCATGAATGTTATTTTAAAGTCATCTTCTGTATTCAATTGTTGATATTTACCTAGCACGCAACAGTATAGACAGCTGTACCAGTTGTTAAAATATGAGGCACTTCCACATCACTTGGCAAATAATCACTTTCTATGAGTACCCTCATCTTTTCCTGGACTGGTTTCCCACTCCTCACCTCACAATCCAGTAACCCAAAGATTAATACTTGGGCAATACAAAGAAACTTGTCATTCCATATGTTTAATATTTCTCTTCACCTAACTCAAGCCATGGTATTTTCAATAACCTCATATGGATGCGAAAGCTGGACAGTGAATAAGGAAGATCGTAGAAGAATTGATGCCTTTGAGTTGTGGTGTTGGAGGAGAATACTGAAAGTGCCATGGACTGCCAAAAGAACCAATAGATCTGTTTTGGAAGAAGTACAACCAGAGTGCTCCTTGGAGGCCAAGATGGCTAGTCTTCGTCTCTCATACTTTGGACACATTGTCCGGAGAACACAGTCGCTGGAGAAGGATGTCATGCTGGGTAAGGTGGAGGGTCAGAGAAAAAGAGGAAGACCCCCAACGAGATGGATCAGCCAGGTGACATCATTGATGGCGTCAAGTGTGGCGGCAGTAGTGAGGTTGGCCCAGGATCGGAGTTCTGCTGTGCATAGGGTCGCTATGAGTCGGTTCTGACTCGATAGCACGTGACAACAACAACAATTTCTTGCCAATTGATCCTACAATGTTTCCTCTAAAGTACCCTTCAATGTTTTAAGACTTGGAGTGCTGACTCAAAATTCTATTTTAGAATCATGGCATCAAATGAAAATGCATAGTCTTAATATTTTTCTATTTAAAAATTTAAAAAGTAAGAGTGCATAGTGTTCATTTTCCTAAGTTCTTGATAGAGAAGCTATTTTTTGTTTTCCATATAAACAAACCATCAGTCCAGAGAAAATTAGGTAGAATGAAGCACAATGCAGTCAGTCTAACAGTGAAAGTGCACCGTGTATGTTGGTAGATAATTCTGTTGGGAACAAGGTCACTCCACAAGAGACAGCAATCCATTTAGCAAGATCAGCTAGCCTGCTGCCTTTTGTTATAATGGGAGGCATCCCTACTTACTGACTTCTCCTGATTCCATCTTTTTGCAACATATCTCCTTGTAGTGACCTCCAAGGAGTGAACCTTAGCTATCTCCCATGATGCTGTCACTTGGACCATGGACTCAAGTTCATTCACTGACACCCAGATTTGCCCCTAGTGCTGGTTGCCATTGAGTTTACTCTAACTCATGGAAACCCCTGTGTCTGAGTATAACTGTGCTCCGTGGGTATTCAATGGCTGATTTGTGAAAAACAAAAGCTTTTCTTTTGAGATGTTTCTGGGTGGAGTTAAACCGCCAACCTTTTGGTTAAAATCAAGAGCTTAACCTTTGGACCACCTAGGGACTCCTCTCAGATGTAGAACCTTCTTTATCATCTGATTTCATCCAGACATTGTCCCAAGTCATTCATGGATCAACACATTTTTAATGTCAAGCTTTTATGTTCAGTAAAACATTGTTTTTCAAGGCTATACTCTTGAACATATCTTATAGTTCAATAGAAATTATTTCCATCTAAGTTTCCATGAAAGTGTGCTTCCATATACGATACCATTGATCTACTTTTTATACATAGCAGCTGCACATTTCTTAGGTACTGAGGTATTTGATTGCCTTTCAGACTGAGAGAAAAAATTTCCACAGCTGGCATGAGTTGTGCAAAATAGCTGTCTCTGAATGTATTTTCTCTTTCACTGTAATGAATGTCATCCTAGTAGTCAGTCAAGAAAGCATGTTCACCTGAAATGGTTCTTTTTACAAACAAGGAACATGACTTTGAGTGGTGTACATCAATTGCCAAGCTAATAAGATAATCCTCTTTTCATTTCAAAGTCTATAATCTTAAAACAGAAGTCTCCTCTTTTCTCTTTGTAACAGTCACTGGTTAAAGCTTCTGTTATCGTAATCCTATTAAAATGTATTCACTTTTGCAGTACACCTCGATAATAGTATTTATCCTTCTAAGCACCTAGGAAGAAGGCTGATAAAAGACAAATCTATTCAGAATTTCAGGGAAAAATAGTTGCAGTGTGAGCAAGCAATTCTGTTAACAACTTAGTAACCATACAAGGAACAAACACGTACTAACTCATGAATTATGTTTCTATTTCGCTTCTGATTGGGAAAAGGTTTTCCAGCTGGAAGATCTGTACTGCTCACAAGTGTTCACATAGGTAAATGTTGGTGAAATGGAATTTTCTGTGCAATTAAATACCTACTGATTCTCACCTGTAGCATTTCTAGTACATCAGATTTTATTGACACTAATGACTCTGAGTCCTGGTGTGGTGCAGCAGCTTAATGAACTGTACTGCAAAGTTGGTTTGAACCAAAAAGTCAGTGGTACAAACTCATGAGCTCCTCCTCAGAAACCCAATACAGGGTCACTATAGGTGGGAACCGACTTGATGGCACTTAACAACAACAATAAAAACAATGACAATGACTTTGAGCACTAATAAAATCTCATGTGTTTAAAATGCCACAGGTCCTGGTGGAGCGCTGTAGGATAAGCACTGGGCCACAAGGTCAGTTTGAATAAAAAAATCTGTCTTTCAAACTCACCAGCCACTCCTCAGAAACCCTAGACAAGGTCGCTGTGAGTCAGAAACTACTTGATAATACTTAACAACAACAGCAACAACAATGACTTTGAGGAATCCTGGTGTGGCACTGTAGGATAAGCACTGGACCATAAAGTCTGTTTGAACCACAAGGTCGATGGTTCAAACCCACCAGCCACTTCTAAGAAACCCTATACAGAGTCACTATGAGTCAGAACCAACTCAACAATGCTTAACAACAACAAAATGACTTTAACGTTGCTAATACCATTAAAAAATAAACAAACAATTAGATGTAATTGTTTATAGACATAATGACCATGTTAAGAACATTAACTGGCATTCAGTCTTTACATTAGCATAGATATTTTGCTGCCTTCTCTCCCTTTTACATGGGAACAATGAAAATGTCCGGTGACTTCTGGCATTTTTGCCTTGTGTGAGGGGATATCATTATTATTATTATTATTATTGAAGAACCAGTAGAGGTGAGCTTTAGTTCTCAATTACTGATGGTATCACCTTGTATTGATTCAACCTCCTCTATGGGAAAACTGCATACAATTATTTCCAACAGTTTTCCTCTATTTTTGTTGTTGTTGTTGTTCCAAATTAAAGTATATTTCCAAGCATCTCTATATCTTACTTTTACTACTAGACTTTTAATTTATTTTCATACCAGAGTTGTTGGGGCTGTCAGCTCTATCCATTGTTGTCAGTTCTACCAGATGCTGTTGTCAGTTACATCAGGTGTAAATGTGAGGCAGGGCCATCTGTTGGGGGGCTATGTGACATCACCACTGCCCTGTAGGAACTGCAAAAGGTGCAAAGGATGCAAGAAATTGGGAAATTATCTATCCTTGTTCATAAAAATTTCAGTTGAAAATTAGTTACAAGTGCTAACAAACTTTATAACATACTAGTGTAGTCGGGCATTGGGAAATGCTCAGTTGCACAGTGTCTGCATAGTTATACGTTTGCAGGAAATCTTGCATAGTGTCCATTTTATAATTTAAAAAAGAGGACCTGGAGAATTATTTCTTTTGTAGTACACTGACTTGACTGATGCATTCCCATCCTAGACACTAGCATATGATTTGATAGACATTTGTAAAGCTTCCTGAAATGTGTCAAATTCCACTCTCAAGGTGCATGGTGACTAAATTAAGCACAAATGCAACTTTAATAGCTTATGGCTTTAATAGCTTATGGTTTGAGAATGTTTTAAGATCTCTTCAACCAAAGAGCAAACATACTTAATAGGCAGATTTAGGGCCAAAGTCTGAATGAAAATTTACTATTTTCAACTAACACATTTATGAAACAAATTTTGTGCTAGCCTTTCCTGGGTCATAATTTAATATTTCACAATGCTGATATTTCTCGTAGATCTTTGTCAGGAATCTTTCCTGTGCTGACATTTAATCACCCTCTTGTCTAAGATGATTTACATATAAGCCATTGGTTTCTGGGCAAAGCAAGGTACAGCATTCACTTCTATTTACATTAGACAGGCCAATTTAAATTCTAACTAACTACACAGGCAGGAGTGCTGGTGTGGCACAGTGGGATAAAGCACTGGGCCTCAAGGTCAGTTTGAACTATATGGTCAATGGTTCAAACTCAATATCCATTCCTAGGAAAGCCCATACAGGGTCACTATGAGTTGGAAACAACTTGATGGCTTTTAACAACAATAATGACTACAACAGAGGCTTAAAGAGCCCTGATAGCATAGTGGGTTGTTAATTGGGCTGCTAACATCAAAGGCAGCAGTTAAAATCTAACAGCCACTCTGAGGGAGAAATAATGCTGGAGATTACATGACAGAATTTTGCAAGATCAATGACTTCTT
>NW_006408561.1:2003227-2005488 GCF_000296735.1 Chrysochloris asiatica
ACATCTGTGGAAAGAGACTGTGGAAAAGCTCCATGTCATCAGCCCAAAGATGGCCAGGGGAAGACTGTGGAGCAAACCATCAAGCAAATTCTGACTGAAGCTGAAGAAAATGAAAAGAAGTCCACAAGAGCCAAAATATGAACTTGAACACAGCCCACCTGAATTTAGAGATCATCCCAAGAACAGATTTTATGCACTAGACACTAATGACCAAAGATCAGAAAAGTTGTAGGATGACATCAAGAACATCATACAGGAAGAAAGCAAAAGACCATTAAGAGACAAGAAAGGAAAATGACCAAAATTGATATCAGAAGACTCTGAAACTTTCCAGCATAGAAATGCTAAAGCAAATGGGAAAAATTAGAAAGTAAAAGAGCTGAATAGAAATTTTCAAAGGGCTGCGGGAACTAAATAAAAAATTCAAGCCTTGACTGCAATATTGAAGGATTCTATAATGCGTCAGACTGCAAAGTTGCTTGAACTAGAAGGTCAGTGGTTCAAGCTCACCAGCAACTCCTTGGTAACCCTATACATGGTCGCTATGGGTTGGAATCAAATTCACGTCACTTAACAACAACAACATAGGCAAAATATTGAACGATGCAGGAAGCATAAAAAAAAAGGAAGGAATACGCAGAGTCACTGTACCAAAAAGAAATGGTCAATGTTCATCCATTTCAAGAGGTAGCATATGATCTAGGGCCAATGATCCTGAAGGAAGTCCAAGGTGCACTGCAGGCATTGGCAAAGAACAAGGGTCCATGAATTGATACAATACAAAATGAAATCTTTCAACAAACTGATGCAGCACTGGAGGCACTCTGCCAAGAAATTTGGAAGACAGCTACCTGGCCAACTTATTGGAAAAGATCATTATTGTGCTCATTCCAAAGAGAGGTGACTCAATGGAATGCAGACATCACTGAACAACATCATGCAATCAAAATTTTGCTAAAGAAAAAATTTAAATAAGTGCAATAGTACAATGACAGGGAACTGCAAGAAATTCAAACCAGATTCAGATGAGAATGTGTAATGAGAAATATCATTGCTGACTTCAGATCTTGGCTGAAAGCAGACAATACCAGAAAGGTGTTTTTTCTGTGCTTTATTGACTATGTAAAAAGGCTTCTGACTGTGTGGATCATGACAAGCTATGGACAACATTGTGGAGAATGAGTATTCCAGAACACTTAATTGTGCTCATGAGGGACCTGTACGTAGATCAAGAGACAGTTGTTCAAACAGAACAAGGGAATGCTGAATGGTTTAAAATTAGGAAAGATGTACACCAGACTTGTATTCTTTAACCATACTAATCCAATCTGTATGCTGAAGAAATAATCTGAGAAGCTAGATTATATGAAGAAGAACGTGGCATCCTAATTGGAACAAGACTCATTAACCTGTGAAATGCAGATGATAGCTTTGCTTGCTGAAACTAAACAGGACTTAAAATACTTACTGATGAAGATCAAAGACCACAGTTTTCAGTATGGATTGTACTTCAATGGAAAGAAAACAGACATCCTCACCACTGCACCAGTACTTAATATCAAGATAAGTGGAGAAAAGTTGTCAAAGATTTTGCTCAGATCAACCATCAACACTCATGGAAGCAGCAGTCAATAAATCAAACAGGAGAGGCAGGATATAATGGTGGACTAGGCAGAAAGGCTGTACAGACTCTTTTCAGCAAAAACCACGAATAATCAGAGGGAACAGATTAACAGGATGATCCTGGAATTCTGAGCTTCAGATAAAGGTATAAATAAGTGGGTTGAGTGCTTGCTGGAGAATGAATTTGAACAGAAGCAAGAAGGAGGTGACTTCTGATTTGCAGTGGTCAACATGACCCGCCACAGACATTTTGAATGGGAGTGAGTGGATTGAGAGAAAAGAGAGCATTCCCTTTGCAGAAACATTTCAGTGACTTACAGAGATGAAGGTGCAATTATTTTTATTATTACTTCTCTAATTTTCTTTTTCTCCTTCTACTTATTCCTCTCTCGTGGCAAGAGTCGAGACCTATAACAGTAGACATACCAAGGCAAGATCCCATGATGCATAGATTCTGCAACTGGGTGCATAATCAAAGGGAGAGGCGACAACAGAAGGAGTCTTGTCAGCAGTATGTTTCAAATTGGGTTTGATCAGCCCTAGGCTGGTTTTCACTAGGAGAAACAGCTGGATACACTTGAGGGGAAGAATAAAAGAGGAAAGCTAATGATAGATCAGAGAGGCACAGCAGGAACGTC
>NW_006408561.1:2013093-2038887 GCF_000296735.1 Chrysochloris asiatica
AAGAGGAATAACCTACAGGTGGTTGGAATTCCAGAACAGGAAGAGACCAAGAAAACCACAGAAAAGATTATTAAAGAGTTGTTGGAAGAAAAATTTCCCTAACATATTGAGAGATGAGAAGATAAACATTTAACAAGCTGAACAAACCCCAGGCAGGATATAGACCTCTAAAGAAAATCACTAAGATATATTAAACTTTCCAAAATCAAAGACAAGGAAAGAATCCTGAAAACAGCTAGGAAAAAAAGAAAATGTTACCTACAAAGGAAAACCAGTGAGATTAAGCTCTGATTTCTCCACAGAAACCTTGAAGGCAAGAAGGCAATGGGGATGTATATACAAAATAAATAAAAGTTGACAACCAAGAATCATGTGCCCAGCAAAGCTGTCCATCAAATATGATGGTGAAATTAGAGCATTTTAGGATAAGCAGAAAATAAAAGATTTTGTAAAGGCCAACCCAGCACTTCAAACACGCTAAAGGGAGTTCTTTGGACTAAGAACCAAGAAGAGCAGACAACAACCATGATTGACATATGTGGCAACACCACCCGGAACTCAGTCCAGAAATGGAAGATCCCAGAGCAGAACAAAATTACAGATAATAGGGGATTTGAAATGTCAGTTTATGATCAGGACAACTACAGAGTGAAGGAAAGGAAAAGTGTAATAAAAGAGATCCAGGTTCTTAGGAAGTTAGGTAGATTTCAGGATAAAACAGACTGTTTTAAAATGAGGAAGAAATTAATAAAGTATAGGGTAACCTCAAAGAAACTTAATACATCTCCACATCAAATTAAGAAAAGGAAAATCTAAGATTAAGGAAACATTAAGACTATGAAGAAATTGATAAGAAAAAGTACACACAAAAAATGGAATTCAGGAAAGTACATTGAGCAATGAAACCAGCAGTACCACCTAAAAAACAAACAGCAAAATGACAGCAAATAATCCATACCTATTGATAATTACACTGAATGCCAATGAATTAAATGTTAAGAGACAGCGAGTAGTAGAATGGTAAGAAAACAGGATCTTTCAATATGCTGTCTACAAGACACACATCTTAGACAAGACAAGAAATCAAAGAACGTATTGCACTCGGTAAATCTGCTGCACAAGTTCTGTAAAGAGCAAAGAAATAACATCAAGAGCAAAGATGTTAGTTTGAGGGCTAAGGTCCACATGACACAACCATAGTACTTTCAGTAGCCTCATATGCATGTGAAACGGGCTATGAATAAGGAAGATCATCTCTCATATTTCAGACATATTATCAAGATGGTTCAGTCCCTGGAGAAGGACCTCATGCTTGGTAAAGTAAATTGTCAGAAAAAAGTGGAAGACCTCAATGAGGTGGACTGGCCTAGTGGCAGCAGCAATAGGCTCAAGCATAGTAAAGATTGTGAGGTTGGCCCAGAATCAGGCAGTATTTTGTTCTGTTGTGCATAAGGTCATTATAAGTTAGTACAAACTTGAAGGTACCTAACAACAACAACAACAAAAGTACTGTAATGCCTTGACTGCTGCTGTGATGCTGGAAGGTGTGCCATAAGTATTTCAAATACCAGTAGGGTCACCTAGGTGTACCTTTAAGACTAAGATAGAGTAAGAAGAAAGAAGAGGTGGTCCATATCTGAAAAACTAGTCATTGAAAACTTTATAAATAGCAAGAGATTATTGTCAGATATAGTGCTAAAATATGACCCCTCAGGTTGCAAGGATGGATTTACACAGTGGCAGCAACAACGGACTCAAATATAGGGGCAATTGAGAGGATGGTGCAGGACCTGCCGTGTTTCATTCTGTTGTGCATAGCATCACTATGTGTCAGAACCAACTCAACAGTCTCTAACAACAAGAGTCAGCTAATAACACTTCTGTTTCGTTTGTTTAAGAACAAAGTTATTTAGCCTGATAGTAATATGAATTGTTGTTATTTTTAAGTACCATTGAATCAGTTCCAACTTACAGTGAACCTGTATAGGATTTCCAAGGAGTGACTGGTGAGTTTGAACCACCGACCTTGTGATTCAAATCTACCTTGTGGTCCAGCGCATTATTAGCAAACATTCATTAAACATTGACAATATGCTAGGCATTGTTCTAAGTGCTTTTTATATTTATGAATTCATTTAATCCTCTCCACAATCTATAAGTTATGTAACGTTACTGCCCCATTTGTGGGTGGGGCAATAATGTTACATATAATGAAGCACAGAGGGAGTAAGGAAATTACCAAAGATCAGGCATCTAGTAAGTGGCTCCTGAGCTTTTTGCCGACTACATACAATAGGTTGTTTTCATTCATTCCTTTGTCCATTGAGTGCTCAGGATGTGTTGTTTCCTGATGGCAGACAGGAGTAATAGGCAGCTGATGTTCTCTAAGAACTAACTCACTGTCTTCTCAGCTCCTGTTCATCAGGCCTTTCCCAGCATGGTATATGAAACCAGAATGTGCATATGGTGTCTTTCGTTTTCAAAGAAAATGTGTCTAAAAAATAACTGATTGTAATGAATTTGAATATTGTATTGAATTTGAATATTGTATTAAATTTGAATATCGGGCTTAGAGATGTGGAGAAACATTAATATCTAGTTCAAGTTAGTGAAATGAGAACTCACATAATGTAAGTGGCCTGCCAGGAGCCCTCAGAAGCTGCCTTTGTGGTTGCTATTTTATTTAGAGATTGTAAATATTGACAAATTGAGATTAAATTTCTCAGTTCCTCTTTTCTGTCAACAAAAAAGACACTGAAGATTTGATTAAAACGAGTTACTTAATTTGCATGTATTCTGTTAATCATTTATTCCTTATAAGCCCGAGCATATTCTCATTTTATAAGATAAAATAAAAAAATGTAAAGATGGCAAGAAGATTAGAAGGGTAGAAGACCTACACTTGTAATTTTTTGTTTACTCAAAATAAAGGTAAGCACTTGGCCTCGTGTTGTTACTGTTGTTGTTAGGTGCCATCCCGTCCAGTCCAACTCATAGTGAACTTAAGCACAATAGAACAAAACATTGTCCAGTCCTGTGCATCCTCACAATACTTGTTAAGCTTGAATCCATTGTTCCAATCCACCTCATATTGTGTGTGGGGGTCTTCCTCTTTTTGACAGATTGTTAATGAGTCTTCCTCCAAGCCTGATGCAGAGAGGGTTAGGGATTCTTTCAACCAGAAAGCTTTAGACATGCGTTTCTCTGCCAGTTCCCTTGGTTTATGACATCCTGAACTGAGTGGAGAGAGTCTTGCACCCAGCACTTTCTGAGTAGGTTGATGGAACTTTGTTTCCAGGCCTGCTGCTTTCATTATGATTTTTCCTTTTGTAGGGTATAAGGTATTAGCTCCCCTACAAGGCTTGTCTCCAACTGTGGCAATTTAAATACATAAATCCACCCTTTCTGTCAGCCTCACTTGAGGAGGGCCTGCTTTTATAAGAAAAAAACGCAGCCCACATGAGTTAACTCTTGACTTACCAGGAGCCTTATGTTACTGATATTCACATTTCTCACCAGGTTGGGATACAACTGTACTTTAACCCTCAATTGTTGTTTACCATCTGGCCGGTTCTGAATCACAGCAACCCGGTACAGAGTTTCTGAGTCTATAAATCTTTACGGGAGCAGAAAACCTCATCTTTCACTCACTAACCCTCAATTAGCCAAGTTAAAAAAATAGTCAAAATTTCCCAAAAAGTAAGTAAGTATAGAAGGCTGTAAACTATTTTAATGTATTGAGTAAAACACATGCTGGTTGTCATTATTTTCACTTTGTTTTGTTGTGCCTATAAAATGCTCCACTTCTCCAGTGAGAAATAATAATTCTACCTATGCTGTTTTGCTGGTTTCTAGAGATAGTCTCTGGATTCTCTGCTTGGTGTGTTGGGGAGTTGGGAGGGTGACCATTTCTAAACTTGGAATGGGAACTCCTGGGCTGATAAAGGATTTAGTCTACTTGGTGTGTTTATTTGCACATGGACACTTAAAATGATTTTTTATCATACCAACTTCAGTATTTAAAGTAAGAAATAAGCAAACAAAACTCCAACCATTCCTGAGGGGAAAGAAAGCAGGGACTGATAGAATGAAGATCTCTAATGCATATACACAGGAATAGCATAGTTTGTTTATGAAGCATAACTCTCATCCTTTTCAGCAACATGTAAGAAGGTTTTACTATGTTTAATAGCCACGCATGTAAGTTTTGCTAGAGATGTAGTATTCTATCAATCATCTGGATTTCTTGACTCAGCTACAAATTCCCCTAGCTGTAAGCCTTCCAAGCTTCTAAACATTCCTTTATATGTGGTTCAGAGTTCTAGCACCATTCCTTGAGCCTACTTGGTCAGGTGTTATGTGTTGTTGTTGCGGACAGAGCTCCTTATTGCACTTCTACCCATTCCGCCATCTTTACTGATAAAGATCAACGAGCACCGCCTTCGGTATGGATTACATTTCAATGTAAAGAAAACAAAAATCCTCACCACTGGACCAATAAAAAACATTCTTATCAATGGAGAAAAGATTGAAGTTGTCAAGGACTTCATTTTTCTTGGATCAACTATCAACACTCAAGGAAGCAGTAGTCAAAAAATCAAATGACGTATTGCATTAGGCAAATGTGTCTGCTGCACAAGAACTTTTTTAAAATGTTGAAGAGCAAATGGTCAGCTTGAGGACTAAGGTGTGCCTGACTCAAGCCATGATATTTTCAGTAATCTCCTATGCATGCAAAAGCTGGACAGTGAATAAGGAATACCATAGAAGAATGGTGGATGTTTTTGAGTTATGGTGTTGGAGGAGAATATTGAAAGTGACATGGGCTGCCAAAAGAACCAATAGATCCATTTTGGAAGAAGTGCAGCCAGAGTGCTCCTTGGAGACCAATATGGCACTTCGTCTCTCATACTTCAGACATATTGTCATGAAGGAGCATTAGCTGGAGAAGGATATCATGTTTGGTAAGGTGGAGGGTCAGAGAAAAAGAGGAAGACCCCCAACGAGATTCATTAGCCAAGGGCAGCATCGATGGACTCAAGTGTGGCAACAGTGGTGAGGTTGGCCCAGGATCAGGCAGTGTTTCATTCTGCTGTGCATAAAGTTGCTATGGGTGGGGACCGACTCGATGGCACCTAACAACAGCAATCAATCAATCATCTGTGTTTTTCTCTCTGCCTTCTACTTCATGCTTTATCAATATTGAACTATTTATAGCTTCCTGAACAGTAAAGCAGAGAGGTGGAATATATAGGTTGTGGAAGACTGTTTCTAGTTTGACATGAATTCTGCCACTTAATCTTGGGAAAACAAATATCTTTCAGACTCTGTTTTCTCATTAGGGAAACAAACAAACAAAAACACACTCACTGCCATCAAGTTGATTCCAACACATAGTGCCCTATATAGGTTTTCTGAGACTACAAATCTTTATGGAGGCAGACAGCCTCATCTTTATGGAGGCAGACACCCTCTGAGTGACTGGTGAGTTTGAACCACAGACCTTGAGGTTAGCAGTCCAGTATTTATCCTACAGAGCAACCAGGGCTCTTTTCACATCAATGTGTTTTTATTGTTAGGTACCATCAAGTCAGTTCTGACTCATGATGACCCTATTCACAAAGAGCTCTGGTAGCATAGTGGTTATAAATCGGCCTGTGAACCTTAAGGTCAGCAGTTTGAAACTACCAGCCACTCCACAGGAGAAAGATGAGGCTTTCTACTCCTGTAAAGATTTACAGCCTTGGAAACCCTGTACAGTGTAGCTATGGGTCGGAACTGACTCGACAGCACTTAACACCAAACAACAGCAATGCACAATAGAATGAAACACTGCCTGGTCCTGTGCCATTCTCATAATTGTTGTTACGTTCGAGCCTATTGTCCCTGGCACTTGGTCAATCCATCTCCTTGGAGACCTTCCTCTTTTTCACTGATCTTCCACATTACCAAACATGATGTCCTTCTCCAGGGACTGGTCTCTCCTTACAACATGTAAAAATTACAAGAGACAAAATCTTAGAATCCTCACTTCTAAGGAGCATTTTGCCTGCACTTCTTCTAAGACAGATTTGTCTGTTTTTCTGGCAGTATGTTGTTGTTGTTATGTGCCGTGGAGTCAGTTCTGACTCATAGCGACTCTGCATAGGGTTTCCGAGGCTGTACATCTTTATTGGAGCAGAAAGCCTCATCTTTCTCCCATGGAACAGCTGGTAGTTTCGAACTGCTGACCGTGAGTTTAGGAGCCCGATTTGCAACAACTACACTAGAGCACTTTTAATATTTTTCTGCAACAACATAACACAAATGCATTGATTCTTCTATAGTCTTCCTTATTCATTGTCCAACATTTATTTACATGCATACAAGGTGATTGAAAATACTATGGCTTGGATCAGGTGCACCTTTGTCCTAAAATCAATATCCTTCTCTTGAACACTTAAAAGAGGTTTTTTAAACAGCAGATTTGGCTAATGCAATATGTTGTTTGCCTTCTTAACTGCTATTTCCATGAACATTGATTGTGGATCTAAGAAAAATGAAGTCTTTCTCCATTTATCACGATGTTATTTATTGGTCCGATTGTGAGAATGTTTTCTTGAGATCAAGGTGGCATCCATCCATACTGAAGGCTGTAGACTTTGATTTTCATCAGTAAATATTTAAAGTCCTCTTCACTTCCAGCAAGCAAAGTTGTATAATCTGCTTATCGCAGGCTGTTAATAAGGCTTCCTCCAATCTTGATGTCACGTTCTTCTTCACAAAAATCAAGCTTCTCAGATTATTTGCTCAGCATATAGATTGAATAAGTATGGTGAAAGAATACAATCCTAGCACATACCTTTCCTGATTTTAAACCATTCAGTAGTCCCTTGTTCTGCTCTAACAACTGCCTCTGGGTTTATGTACAGGTTCCTCATGAGCACAACTAAATGTTTTGGAATAACCATTCTTTGGAATGTTATCCATAGTTTGTCATCATCCATATGCTCAAAAGCCTTTTCATACTCAATAAAGAATCTCTTTCTGATATTCTTTGCTTTCAGCCAAGATACATTTGATATAAGCAAAATGTCCTTTGTTACATGTCCATTTCTAAATCTGGTTTGAATTTCTGTTAGTTCCCTGTCGATATACCGTTACAACCATTTTTGAAGTATCTTCATCAAAATTTTGCTTGCATGTTATATCAATGATATTATTAGATGATTTCCACATTCTGTTGGGTTATTTCTCTTTGGAGTGGGTACAAATATGGATATCTTCCAGCTGGTTGGCCAGTTAGCTGTCTTCAAAATTTCTTAGAACAGATGAGTGGGGGCCTCCTCTGCAGGTACTGCATCAGTTTGTTGAAAGATTTCAATTTGTATGCTGTCAATTCCAGAAGCCTTGTTTTTCAATAATGGCTTTTTGCAGCTTTCCTCCTCTCATTTTGAGATGTGCCTCATTAGCAAATGAAGGTCCCAAAAGCTTTGTTCCATTGCCATCATTATGGTCAACTCTGTTTGACAAGGCAATTCTTCCCACTCATATTTTCAGTGTCTTCCAACTTGAGTGGCTCATCTTCTGGCACTGTATTTGAAAGTATTCTGCTACTATTCAGAAGGTTTTCAGTGACTAACCATTCAGAGGTAGTCATCCTCTTCTTCTTCCTAGTGTGCCTTAATGTGAAAGCTCTGTTGAAACTTGCCCTCCAATGTGAACCTGCTGGTATTTAAAATACCAGTAGCATAACTTCCAGTATCACAGCAACTTGCAAGGCACCACAGTAAGATAATGTGACAGATGAATGATGGTCTCATCAATATTTGTTGTTGTTAGGTGTAATTGAGTCGGTCCCAATTCTTAGCAACCCTATACACAACAGAATGAAACACTGCCTGGTCATGCACCAACCTCACAATTGTTGCTACATTTGTCCCCATTGCTGTTACCACTCTGCCAGTCCATGTCATTGGGGTCATCCTCTTTTTCTCTGATTTTACTGAACATGGTATCCTTCTCCAGGGACTTATTCCTTCTGATAATACGTCCAAAATATGAGAGACGAAGTCTGGCCATTCTGGCTTCCAAGGGCCATTTGGGCTGTACTTCTTCCAATACAGATTGATTTGTTCTTTTAGTGGTTCGTTCTCCTCCAAAACAATAATTTAAACATATCAATTCTTATATCATTTTCCTTATTGACTTTCCAGCTTTCACATGAATGTGAGGTTATGGAAAATACCATGGCTTGGGTCAGGTGCACCTTAGTTCTCAAAAGGACATCTTTGCTTTTTAATACTTGGTCTTGTGCAGCAGATTCGCTTAATGCAATATGTTGTTTGTTCATCAATTTAATGAGATAAAATATATTTGTTGTTGTTGTTGTTAAGTGCTGTCTAGTCTGATTCATAATGACTGAGAGCAGCTGATGGGTTTGAACCTCTGATCTTGCTGTTAGCAGTTGAGTGCTTATCCTAAAACACCACACCTCTAGCCTACATACATTAATTCTTCAGTGCTCTTCCTTCACCTTGTGTATTTACTTCTGCTTTAGCATCACATACTCTACCTTGATGGTGCTTTATTGGTTGAACTTCTAGTGATGTGACCATTAGGAGGAGCTATTCTTTTTTTTTTTCCACAGTGCCCGACAGGTAGTAGGCACTCCATGAATGCTTACTAAGCTGAATTTCTAACAGACATGGGTGGTGTTGCGTCTGGTGTAAGGGCTAAAGGGCTGTTAATTGAGAAAAGTTTACATAAACATGTCCTTCTTTCCACCTCCTGAGGTGAGATCAGTTTTTATGTTACAAAAACAAAAACACCCAATCAGAAATTGTGATGAAAGGAATTCTTTTTTTTTATGTTTTATTGTGAATTATATGATAGTTTACATGGGGAAACTTCAGTTTTACATTCATTCCATCATATTTCATCTCACTGCCATGGTTCCAATCCCCTCCATGCATCATCAACCACCCAAAGGGTATATTCCAGAAACCCGCCCCCTACACTTCCCCCTCCTCCCCCTTCGGCCCACAGTCCCCTTCCCCCTCTGGGTCCAAAGTCCCCAGTCGCTTTATCACTCCATGTCATCATCACTGTCTCCATCTCAGGCATCTCTGTTTCTCTGGGCAGGGTCCCTCCCTCGGCTCTTCTCTGTTGATGGTCCCAGAGGCCTCCACTCCTATCCTGGAGAATTAATCACTCCCTCCCTTGTTACAACTCTTCCACCTCTGCATTTCCAACCCTCATAATCCGTCCCGATAAGCATTATTCACTACAGTATCACGAGTTACCCATCTGCATCTCCTTTCATCCGCTCCGCCCAGACAGATTGAATAGTACCTATTGGAGTGTCTGCCTTCTGCCATGCTCCCTAGCACCAGGTTCCCTCTTGAAAGCTTGTAAGCCAGTCACTTCTTGCCTTTGTAGTCCCCCCCTCCCAATTTGAGTATCCAATGTCCAAGCTGCCCTTCTCTGTCCACTCTGTGTGTGTGAGGGGGTGTGAATGTTTCTTGCTGTGAGGATTTGTTCCCTCTCCTGAGTCGCTGCTCCATAGGTATAGGTCAAGTTCATCAGACTGTATCAGCTCACTCTTTTTTTTTTTTTCCCCCTCTTCTTTCCTCTCCTGGTTGAGCTCCAATTATCCAGTCATCCAGTCCAGGTCATGTGGTTATCATCTGCAAGTGTGGGCGCTCCTGTGCATATGTCCTCTCTTCCCGTCAGCCGGTAGCTCCACTCTCCTCTTCGAGTCCTCCGTGGCCACGCCACTGACTCTGGGCCCAAGAGTCCCCAGACCTCTTCACACTGCTTGCCAACCATGTCCCTAACTGTGTCCACAGAAGTCCACTGAACATTGTAGGGCTTAGCTTGACGCTTCATTGCTGCTTTTACCTCACTTCTCCCCATCGGTGATGTGTGTGATGAAAGGATTTTAATGCAACACTGTATACAGTAAAGCTTAAAAGAAAATGACCTGCATAAGAACATGAGTCGGTCCATGAGAAAAGCTTATAGCAAGTCTTATGCGTGTAGCTTGTCAAGTCATATTTCAAATGTTGCCTGGGTCTTCTGGGCTCTTCTTGTGGGTCTTATGCCAGCAACAGGTCCACATTGTGGTTTAGAATCTCACTGGGGACTTTTATGCAAATGTCACAGAGTTTTGATTTCTATTTATTACTTCCCTATTACTAACTAGAACAAAGTTTTTGAATACATAGCGTGTCATACATAGTGCTAATGCTAGCTGTAAATGCATGAAGTATACATAGATAATTCACAAAACATTGCTACAAAATTATGGTGGTGGTGGTGGTGTGCTGTGGAGTCAGTTCCAACTCATAGGGTTTCTGAGGCTGTAAATCTTTATGGGAGCAGAAAGTCTCATCTTTTTCCCACAGACTAGCTGGTAGTTTTGAACTGCTGATGCTGAGGTTAGCAGCCTGGCTTGTAGCTACTATACTACCAGAGTTCCTTACAAAATTATAGACACTTTTATTTAACAAAAATATTAGAATGTGAGGCTATTTTTTCCCAATGTATCCTCCATCTAGTTCTATACACTTCTGAAGGAATTCCCGGAAGAATTCTGTGTTCTTAGATTTATACCACACCAAAACAGCAGTTTTGACATTCTCGAGGGATTCGAGGTTGTTCCTTTTAAGTATTCTCTTATTTTTAGGAACAACAACAACAAAAAAAGAGAGGCAAGATCGGGGCTGTAGAGTGAATAGGGGTAAGGTTTCCCCAAAAATTCTCATAGGGCAGCTCCTACTACCCCTCAAAAACTGAGCAAATGCATTGTCATGATGGAAAAAGAAATTCTTTGGCACAACTTTCTTGGCATTTTCTCTCACCACCATAGTGGAAAATCTGTTAATTTGGAATCCCACAAAATAGTCACCATACCTACTGAGCCTATCTCTCTGCCTTGAAGTGAACTAGCCCAACAGTTTCCTTTGGGGCCCACTGCTTTGATTGGACCTTTTTTTGTTTTTGAAGGCACGCTAACAAGACTAAAACAAATGTATTACCGAAAGGACTTTCCTGCAGCCATCTACGGATCACAGAGATACGTTTGAATATATTTTGATTAGAATAACCTTGTGCTTGTGTGGACTGGACATCTACCAGCAAAACTTTTTGACTTATCCTCATATTTGTGGTAGGGTGGGGTTCAAGTGTTAAATTGATATTCTTATTTGAAATGATATAATACTATCTTTTTGAAATGATATAATCCTCACCACTGGACCAATAAACAACATTCTTATCAATGGAGAAAAAATTGAAGTTGTCAAGGACTTCATTCTTCTTGGATCAACTATCAACACTCGTGGAAGTAGCAGTCAAGAGATCAGACGACGTATTGCACTGGGCAAATCTGCTGCACAGGAACTTTTGAAAGTATTGAAGAGCAGAGATGTCAGCTTGAGGACTAAGATGCGCCTGACCCAGGCCATTGTGTTTTCAATAGCCTCATATGGATGCGAAAGCTGGACAGTGAATAAGGAAGATCATAGAAGAATTGATGCCTTTGAGTTGTGGTGTTGGAGGAGAATACTGAAAGTGCCATGGACTTCCAAAAGAACCAATAGATCTGTTTTGGAAGAAGTGCAGCCAGAGTGCTCCTTGGAGGCCAGGATGGCTAAGCTTCATCTCTCCTACTTTGGACATATTGTCCGGAGGAAACAATCGCTGGAGAAGGATGTCATGCTGGGTAGGGTGGAGGGTCAGAGAAAAGGAGGAAGACCCCCAACGAGATGGATCAGCCAGGTGGCATCATTGAATGACTCAAGTGTGGTAGCGGTAGTGAGGTTGGCCCAGGATCGGACATTGTTTCGTTCTGCTGTGCATGGGGTTGCTATGAGTCGGTTCCGACTCGATGGCACCTGACAACAACAACAACAAATACTATCTAATAAAACTCATCTGGTGTGGCACTCTGGGATAAGCATTGAACTTCTAACAGAAAGATTGGCAATTCAAACATAGCAGTCACTCCTCAGGTATCCTATACAGGGTCACTATGAGTTGAAATCAACTCAATGGCACTTAACAATAACAACAATCATATGATATTGAACCTATTTATAGTTCAGCTATGTTTTTATTCTTTGATGAAATTATCTTAAATGGAAAACAAGGAAAAAATAATTCACCTTTACTATTTATCTCTTAAACTGCTCTGGAGTTACATTCTTGGGGGCCCAAGAATGTTCCCTGAGAATGTTTAAAATTAGGACATTTGTTTTGATGATATCTGAAATTGTAATCTAAGTGTCTTGTGGATCATCCTATAATGGATCAGCACTGGACCACAAGGTCAGCATTTCAACTCCTTGGAAATCTTATGCAGAGTTGATATGAGTTAGAACTGACTCAACAGCACTGAACAACAATAACATAACAGAATACAAGATTTTAGTATTGCATGATTACATTGGTATCAAGTGATTCCAACTTCCTAGCCTGAGCTACAGGAGACTAGGGTTGGCCAGGTGATATCCCCTGCACAAGATGGAAGAGGTTTGTTGTTAGTTACCATCTAGTTGATTCTGACTCATGGTGAGGCTGTGTATGTGGAGTAGAACTGCTCCATAGTTTTCAAAATTGTGAGATTTTGGAAGCAGAATTCCAGGCAGGCCCATCTCAAGGCATCTCTGGGTAGGTTTGAACTGTCAACCTGTTGGCTCCTTGTTGTTAAGTGCCATGGAGTCAGTCATTTGTACCACCAGGCATGCCTAAAGAACCTGTGTATTAGCAGTCACCAACACCAAGTCTACATTCCCAGAGGTGAAAAAGCACCAAATTTACATTCCCAGAGGTGATTCAGTTCCCGCCAAAGCACATAAATTTGTCACATTAAAGTAATACAATTAATGTGATTTTATTGGTTTTGTAGTTTTATTTGCATGTAATTTAGAAATTTGTTCTGGTTTGATGGTTGCTTAAAAGAACAATAAGCATGATGAGTTTAGTTTTACATTTATACATATTTTAAAAACATAAATTTTGAATGTATCCCAGCAATGTATCTTGGTTGTTTATTTTTTCCTTTTACTCTTTGAAAGCAAACTGTACAGTTACTCCATTTTGAGAAGGACAGGAATGAACACCACTGGTTTTTCCTTGAAGGGTTTATTTTTGTCCTAAGAACAACTTGTTGTATGGTTCACTGCATGCCATATGCAAGGATCTGAGGGGAGCCCTGGGTTCTTGCTCTTATTCTGCTGTGTGCACGTCATGCACTAGTGAACAAGTAGCCTGCTCAGTTTCCTTATCTGACCAACTTGGTGCTTAGATTTAAGGAGCTTTTTAGCTCCTTCCATCTGTAAAATCTGAGTACCAACCTGCAGATTTCTGCCATTTGTTTACTTTTCCACCTCATCACCTCACCTAGTCTGACCCATAAAATTGGATTTTTCTTTCAACCCCTTAGACATCACCCACAACACTGCTCTGCGAGTTCATTCAATCAATTTCCTTGAAACACGAATCTACCTTTCTTATTGGAAATTGTAATGTCCATTTTTTTTCCCTTGGAAGAAAAGAAATATAAAAGGAAAGCACTTAACCCCGACCTTTGGACATATAGAACTAATATATCCCTCTGAAAGGACTTTAATATCTCTGACAAAGGCTGCTGGACAGAGTACTGGGGAATGCTAACTGTCCCCTCCCTGCCTCTGTTCCCAAGGCCATCAGTTCTCTTAATTGGTGTGAAATCTCTCCAGCAGTATGACAGTCCTGGGATCTGGTACCCAGCCTTGCATAGCTTGCACTGGGGCTTTCAGGGAGCAGGAACAACTCAGCTGTGGGCAATACAAGCAGGGCCGCCTCAAGGCAGACCTTGTGCTTAATGAGTTGGTCTGCTTGTTTGAGCAACCTTAATGTAGTCCCAGATTATTAGCTTCCTTCGTCTCTCTGGGGTAGGACCTGCAGAGCTGAAGGGAAAATAAGAAAGAGAATTAGAAGGGGGAGAGCTTTCCCAACAGAGTAGAGTCTGCCGCCTCTGAAACGGTCAACTAGCCCACACAATGGGCCTAAATCAACTGCCCGAAGTCCTGAAGAAATGGTCCATTTAAGAAAATTCGTCTCTAATGTGTGATTAATTCAGGCTATTGAGTGCCGGGTGGCAGATTGGAAAGGGTGAATGTAATCTTATAATAACTTTTTGGTTGATGGACTATAGGTGAACTCCGGTTTATTTTGAAGTAAAAAACCGTGCCATGAAGAAAGATGTTTATGATTGCCGTTTGGTTTAAAGAGCCCTAGGGCACTCATCTTTATTATGAAATATAGCCTTAGAACAAAAATATTTCGCTGTGTTTCTGTAAATTAAAATCTAGTTTTTCCTTAGGCTTATGATTTGGAGTTAAGTTTCTGAATGAAGTGAGATAATTAAAAGGAAAACAGAAGCCAGTGGATGATAGATGTGACCCACAGACTTAGTATGCAGTAAAGTCCCAGCCATTTTTCTTCTGCTCAGCATAGACTGGAGATTTGTCATCAGGACAGCAAACATATTCAAGGGGAGGGAAAGAAAGAGAAGTTACATATAAGGCTTTGTGACAGCATCTGTCACAGAGAAGCAAATGAATATTCTTATAGGGACATTCCATTTAAAGAATTGCTTTTTATTGTACTTTGAGTTGCTTTATGTTCATTTAATAAGCAACACTGAGTTCACAGATAGCTCTGCCCTTATAACACTCACAATAGGAAGTGATATTCTTGGCACTTGGGTACAATGGGCTGAAATAGTAATTACATCATCCGTACCTGTCAGAAGCTGGGGCAGGCTGAGCAGTGGGCCTAGGTGAAGAAAGCACTAGTCTTGGAACCTTCATACGCCCTAATTAGCCACTGCTCATGCAATGATCTCTGATGATATAAATTGCACTGAATCTACAAAAACCTGAAGTAGTAAATAAAATGAATGGTACCTTAATATTAAGCGGAAAAATACCCCCAATATTTCTTTTTATACATTGAGCAATTATCAGTCAATAATTATTTAAGGCTAGATGAAAATATTTGACAGCCTAAGCTTGCTAGAGACAATATAAAGTTGAATCACTGTTCAAATTGAGTACTCTGTTTCAGCTGTGTATTTGGTTGCCAAGGGTAATTTTGTTATCAGTTTTTCCTTTTCCTCGTCTCCACCCTGAAGAAAGTGATAGATGAAATTAGTCAGAGGTCTCTGTTTTAATGGACATTTGTTAATCTGCTGGCCTCATTTTTATGAGAGTTGAAGAGTGATTAATGCAGACCTTCTGCTTCCTGAATGTGTTAGCTTTCTGGGTAGTCTTTCCCCAGAAAGAGCATGCTGTATTTTCTAGGGTTCTTTGGCGTGTGAGTAATTCTTTTGTATTTCACACTTATCAGTAACATAGACTTAATTTCACGCAAGACTTCTCGTTTCTAAATGGTTTTTAGTAGTTTCTTTGGACTACATTCTGAGCAACTTTTCACCCTCAACCTAAAGAATAAGGAGTTTGGGAGCCAGTGAGGTGACCTCTTTGTACATCTGTAGAATAGATAGTTTGAGACTTTGAACTTGCTTCTGGTTTCCCAAGCTGCCCAAGAAGCAATATCTCTTTTTCTTAATTTTGCCATTTGCCCTTTTCCTGCTCTGTTCCTGAAGCTAAGTTGAAGATGAAGAGATTCCATAGAAGATTTAGCACAGCTAACTCATTGGGTTTTCAGGCCCCTGCATCTGGAAGGAGGGCTGTTGTGTAAGTTACCAGTGCAGGCTTTAAAAATAGCAAATCCAGTCTGGAATAGTCTGTAAAATACAACGCCTTCAAGATTCTCCTCATTCCTAGTTCCTTCACAAGAGAGTGTATCACTTAGTTGTCTCTCATCGCTGGCTCAAAAATGTTTTTTAATCACCTTCATGAGACAGTTTATTAGTCAGAGTAGGAAAACTGCTTGTTGACAAAAATAGTTGTTGAATCAACTCCAACTCAGGGTAACCCTATATGTGTAGAATTCCTCCATAGAGTTTTCAGTGGCTGTTTTGTTTTGGAAATAGATCACCAGATCTTTCCTGTGATGTACCTCTGGATGGACTTGAGACTCCACTCCAAAGTTTTGGTTAGCAGTCTATAGTATCAACCATTCATACCATCTAGGGACTCTGCTTGTTGGCAGGCAACCTGCACATCTGTTGTTAGATACTGTCAAGTTGACTGTGACTCATAGTAACCCCAAGTGCTAGAGAGTAGGACTACTCCGTAGTGTTTTCTTGGCTGTACACTTTACAGAAGTAGTTCACTAGACCTTTCTTCTGTGGAGCTATTGATGGGTTTGAAATGCCAACCAATTAGCAATCAATTGCAAACCGTTTGCACCACCTGGGGTCCTTCCCTCAAATCTATGGTTTAATATAGAAGAAGATTGTTTCTGGATCAATCGCCATTTGGAGTTTGTAGATGGGTGGGTCTGCTTTCTGTGTTTGTTCAGAGATATAGACTTCTGTAGATATAGAATCTCATCCTCTCTAAGGGGCAGACGCATGGTTAAAAATAGTGAGAGTGTGGAAGATTGCATGGGGGAAGTTCACAGATCACTTCAGGAAGTTGTATACATTATTTTTGCCTAAATTCTCTTGGCCCAAACTTAGTTGCACTGTCCTAATTAACTGTAGGGAAGCTGGAAGTCTAGCTGTGTGCCCAAGAAGGGAAGAGAGCATAATGAACACATAACATTTCTCTACCATGCTAGCAAAATTTGGCAGCTGTCTTATTTATCCTAATGAGGAGGATTAAAGGTGATAGAAAGTCATGCTGAAAGTGAACTGCATTGCCTCTTGTCTGACCAATGTAGCAATTTCTTTGTCTCATTTAGTTTTCCCAGAATCAAATTTTCTGCAATTCATATTTGTTTCATGTAATCACTTTGTGTTTAGGTGTTTTTATAAAACACATCTTTCAAAACTTGTGTTGGTATCTTTTGTAGGGAAATATGGAAGGCTTTGTTTACTTCATCCAACCCTGATTCCTTTTAAAGATCTGTCAGAGAAATGGAGGAAACTTAAGTTTCTTCCTACAAGAGGTTGTGTTCTTAGCTCATGAAAATTGTGAACCTGGTAAGTTGGTTTCTCTTTGCTTTATTGCCAAGCTTGGAGTCCACATTGCACCTCATGCTACTGGGTGCATCTGATAATATTGCATTTACATTAAATAACTTTTTTCTTCTCTCTATCTTAGCATTCTACTCATACTCTCCACCCAGATTTTCTCCTGTGTTCATTTTTATTTTATCTTGGACATCTTGAACATTTTGAATATGTAATGCATTTCTGTAAACCTTCACAGATGCTTTTGCGGAGTTGGAAAAGGGTAAAAATACATAAAACCAAACTACATCAACATACCACTTGTTAGTAACTTGAATCTTGAAAGTCTTTTCTTGAGCTCTCTGTTTAAGTTGAGGTATTCCTGGGAGGAACCACTGTTTACAACCAGTCCCTGAGAAACAATTAGGAGGAATAAGAGACCCAAGGTAATTAAGGGTGAGAAGAGCCGACATTTTGGTGTCCCTAAAATACTTGGGTTAACATTGAGGAATTATTTCTTGTTAATTGCTTAGATTTTTGTTCTGTTTCTGTTGTGTAACACATTTTAAGAGTAGTGTCTATTCTTACCTTCACAACCTTGCCTCTCCCTAACCTCTTAACCCTTAGCACACCCATTAACTACAGCAATCCTTGTGAATGTCACTAATGTCTCCTTAGTCATTGAATCTCCAGGTCTTTTCCCTTTAAGCCTGCCAGTTTTTAAATCTCTCTCCTTTTTTATTCAACCCTGGTTCTCTCCTCATATATCTCTTGCTGAATATATTTCAGGAAGACTCTGGGCATCCACTGATTGGGCTCTTATAGAGAGAAGGGTTGTGCTTCCTGACCTAGGGCCACATAGATCTCTCCCAGTTCCAGATTCTGAATTCTGTGATTTTCTGCCTACTCCTTTTTTAGTCTTATTTTCTATTTTGTCCTTTCACTGATTTATTCATTAAATGAAATTCTGAGTTCTTTATCTGTACCAAGCATGTCATAGGGACTTTCAGGGATACAAAAGTGATCACAGTTTTGTGAAAAATTACATTGTGAAGAGTCATGGTGCACAGTGGAAAGAACTCTAGACATGGGTTCTGGTCCTGGATCTTTCAGTAATGAATTGGATGACATTGAGAAATCACTTGAAATGTATTCATTCATCAAGTAGTTATTGAGTGCCTACTATGTACCAGGCACTGTGCTGGGCCTGGAGACACAGCACTGAACAAAAGGGACATGGCTTCTGCCTTCAGCAAGCTATCTGAGTCTATCAGAGAACATGATATTATGTCCATTCCTTCTTTAGAATAGTTAAAAAGTGCATTAGCTATTGCCTTGTTCACATGTGATTTGAAGTAGTTTGCCACAAGAGAGACATCCCATAGAATAGTAAAATTATATGTACAGAGATATTTGGAAAATTAAAACCAGAATGTTTGTGAGCATTGGTTTGTTACATAGATTTTAAAGACCGTGGTTTTAAAAACTGAAGCAATCTGACCACTTTGCAAACAAAATCTTATGTAATAAACAGTATGTAGGAGGCAGTCCAGAGCTGGTGAAGCTGCCTGGAGAGAGTCAGCCAGCACCCAAGCTCCCGTTAGCTCCCTTTTCACTGTCCTTACCTCTGACTTTTATCCGTATTGTACCTAGGCGCCTATTCTTTCTTCAGGCATCTTGTTTGCTTCCAAACAGGATTAAGGACAGAAGACTAAGCAACAAAAAACAAATTCCATTTGAGTTTGCTCCATTTAACAAGTACACCAGAAACCCTTTCATATCTTCATGACCCTAACTGTGTCCCAAAACCAATATACCTGGTCACTGGTGCAAGGAAGTCTGGGAATCTGATTATTTTAAGATAGGAATATTGCCATTCTGATATCCTGATGTGGTGTTGCAGGATAAGTACTAGACTGCTAACCACAAGATCAGTGGTTTAATCCCACCAGCTGCTCATGGAAACCATGGTTGCTATGATTCAGAACCAACTTGATGGCACTTAACACCAATAACGTGGCCACCCTGAACAAATTAGGGCCTATTACTTAAAAAGAAGGGGAATGTTACTGTCTGTGGCCATTTGATAATTTATAAAACCTCAGCCTATGCACAAGTTCAATTTGGTGAAAGGAGTCTAGTATGCTACTAGGCTGACCGGGTGTTCACCATCACCAACTGAGTTGATTCTAACTTATGATGATGTAATGAGTATCAGAGTAAAACTGTACTCCATAAGGTTTTCAAAGGCTGGGGTTTTGCAAGTAGATCACTAGGCGTTTCTATCCATATTTTCAACCTTTTGGGTAGTTGCTAAGCATGTTACCCATGGACTCCTGAGCAGGTATTAGTGACACTTTTCTAATTTTCTGTCTGAACTTTAGTTGCCTGCTGGAATCTCTTACTGGCATTATAAATTAAGGTATATTTTCCTTAAGACTGAAATTCTTTACATATATATGAGTATACCCTCTTAGTTAATTATGCTGTTGTTACATTGTTAGGTACGGTTGAGTCAGTTCTGATTCATAGTGACCCTATGCACAACACAACAACATATTACCTGGTCCTGTGACTTGAGATTTATTTTGTAAGTAAACATGAGTGCATAAACATTTAAAATTCAGTTGCAGATTGGTTACCAACTGCTTCTGGAACAACTGACATTTTACAGAGATCATAAGGGACAAGCCAACTCTCCATACTCTAGGTTTCCTAATTGTAATTCCTGCAAGAATTCAGTTCATTAGGAAATATGCGTATGATATTAACTTGTTCTCATCAAACCATTTTTCATGTTACATGCTTAAGTTATATCTAGGATTAAAAATAAAATAAAGAAACTTTTTTGTAACATTAGCAGTGCTACTTGGAGGCACTCTATGACATAAGACTTTGCTAGTAGGGGAAAGTGTGTCTCAACGCACTACAAAGATGCTCTATAGCAGTCTTTGAAAGATGTATGACCCTCTCCTCCTTTTTTTTTTTTTTTTTGCCTTGGCTGCTTGGAAACTCAAAGCCAATTTAGTCTTTCCATGATTAATGTCTTACTTCAAGTTCCTGATAGAATTATTTGTATTTTTTTCTTTAAATGGAGTTCATATCTTTTTCCTTAACTGAACTTTTAACTGTTGTCTGTGGTATATGGATTTCTTCCAGAAGCTGCATTTTGAAATATAGATGGAGAAGAAATTATAAATAAAGTGAAAATAAAGGAGAAAAATCTAGACTGTTTATGAAGGTCTCATTCTACCAAAGCTATTTCCTTCGGTAGGGAGTAATTTAGGCTGTCAGATTTGTCTTTGGGTGGCAGAATGGCACATTTGCTTTGGAAGTAAATAAATAAACTACATTCTTCAATCTGTTCATCTTTCTGCATCTTAACTAGAGTTTAAATCTTGAGGGTGGCTGGCATGAATGGGTAATTACTACCAAGATGAATTGGGATGATGTTTATTATTAAGACGACTTTTCTTTTATTTGAACTTTCAAAGGGAAGCAATGTTCATTGCAGTAAGTCATTGGATTTGGAGATAAAGGCACTATTTCTCCTTCTTTCGAAACAGTAAATTTTAAATGTGACGAACAATAAATAAGTTATTTTTTGACAGACAGTAAATAAGTTTATTTTACTTTAATTACATGCTAATGGGAAATGTAATTAAAATAAAATAAACAACAGGTAAGACACCTTTGTATTTCAGTATTTCTTCTACTCAGTGGCTACATATTTGACTTAATATTCAAACTATCCAAAAAAGAGCCACCTCGTACCAGTTCTGCCTTCCTGCCTAGGAAACTGAGATCTGAGTCTAGTTATACAGAGTCCTCCTCTGACCCTGCTCTGGTCATGTCCCTCCCTATGGGACAAGAGTTCACACTGCCCACCTGGAACACATCACGGTAGATACTCAAGAAGAACCCAGGCATTCCTGCCCAACTGGCCTCTAAATTCGGTAAGCGGGAGGCCAGGAAACAACTACTTTTCTTGGAGGTGATGGCGTAATGGTGAATAGTTATTTGGAGCTAGAATGAGTGATCTGGGTTGTTCATAGGTTTGAACCTGAGACCCTTCATGGTATAGAATGGGTCTAGGGGTGGGAACAGAAGGGCTGGAGTTCAGGTGCTCAGGACCAGGAGAACAGGAGCTCTCCCTACATCAATACATTCAGATACCAAACTCCAAGGATGCTGATAATTTTATATTTGAGCATCCCAGCATCAGGTTCCTTTAAAAGACAATACTGATCTGGGTACGGAACTGGGGCCTCCTTGAGGATAGACTTTGTCTGTCTTTCACTTGGTGAGATGAGGAAAAGCCTTAAGACTTGGAATTAAGACTCCCATCTATACAGTTGTCCTGGGCCTTGAGAATTCTAAGGACCAAAACTGAAAGCAAACCCAAACCACAGCCACTGATTCCTTTCCAACTCATAGTGACCTTATGTGGGGTTTCTGAGAGTGTAAATTTTTATGGGAGGAGACAGCCTAATCTTTCTCCTTCATGTTAAGGGCAGGCCAACTTAAAATGTCATTCTTCCTAAGTTCTACTGTATTAAGTCCAAACTCCTGCAGGTGGTCTTTAAGCTCCTTCACTATCGAGTTCCCCAAACTCCTTTCTAGCTATACTCTTAGATCAGCCTCTCATGTACCTTATGTTGTATACCTGTATTATTTCAGTATCCCACTTTTCCTAAATGACCACCTGCCATCTAATTCAGAAGTCCCTCATAGCTCTGCCTCTTGTTTCCAGTCTATCACAGAATATTCTGGAATCCTTCCAATTCTCTTTTTTTCAGGGCTACCTCTCTGGTGCAGGATTCCTCACCAGATTCCTTTGATTCCTCAGTAACTTGGCCTTTCCAAATCTGTCCTAGCTCCATTCAATATTGACTTTACCTTGCATCCAGAGTCATCTCTTTGAAACACAAATCAAAACAGGCCACTCCTTGCTTCAAACTCTGCAATCACTAATACCCACTTCTATGGAGTCAATTTTGACTCATAGTGACTCTATGTAGGATTTCTGAGACTGTAGATCCTTATAGGAACAGAGAGCCTCATCTGCTGCCATGGAATGGTTGGTGTATTTTTACCTGCCTACTTTGTGGAGTCCTGGTGTGGTGTTGTAGAATAAGCACTAGACTGCAAGGTCGATTTGAACTGCAAGATGGTGGTGCAAACCCACCAGACAATCCTAGGAAACTCTGTGGTGGTGGTGTCCTGTGGAGTTGGTTCTAACTCACAGTAATCTCTGAATAAAGTTTCTTTCTGGGAGCAGAAAGCCTCGTCTTTCTCCTGCTGAACAATTGGTAGTTTTAAACTGTTGATCATGAGGTTAGCAGCCTGACTCGTAACCACTATGCTGCCAGAGCTCCTTGGAAACCCTATACAGAGTCGCCATGAGTTGGAACTGTCTCTACAGCACTACACAAATAACAACAGCCTTGTGGTTAACAGTCCAGTGCTTATCCTAAACACCAACAATGTAGTCCAGAGGCTTTCATGGACTGGCCCTTGTCGGTGCAGCTTTCTATCATACAGCTCTCTCCCTTGCTCTCTATACCAGTCCTTCGACCCTTCTCACAGTCACTTCTTGAATCATGTCCTCCCTGTTACTGTCCCATTCTTCAGCTGTCAGCTTAACTGTAGAGTCTTCAGAGAACTAACCTGGGTCCTCTGGAACACCCACATAGCACCATGTGACTTTTCATCATTGCATTCCTCACAGTTTGAAAGTATAGTTTACTTGTGTGACTACTACATTAATATTTCATTCTACTGATAGACTATATATTCTGTCAGAGTCAGAGATATATATTTATATTTTCTCACCATTGTAATCCCAGAGCCTGGTATTGCCTAGCACTTAGTAGATGTTCAAAGACATGTATTGAAAGGAAAAATGTATGAATACTATTTCAATCCACTTTTTTGCAAGGGTGGTGGTTTAAAAGAGAAATAACAATAGCTGTAGTTAATATTTAAAGCACAAAAGGAAACCTACTGTTATGTAGCTAATTCCAACTCAGAATGACCCCATGTGACAGAGCAAACTGCCCCATAGGGTTTCTGAAGCTGTAAATCTTTACAGAAGCAAAATATGAAGCATCTGGCAGGTTTAAACCACCAACCTTTGGGTGAGCGACCAACACTTAATGCACTGTGCCACCAAGGCTCTTTGTTAATATCTACAAATTACTCCACCTGACATAAGTGCTTCACATTTAATAACTCAATTATTATCATTGGGACTCCTACCTATGATGTAGGTTCTATTATTATCCCCCATTTTATAAATAAGGAAGCTGAAGCATGAAAAGGCAAGGTAACAACTCTTTAAGTATGGACCATGTTTCATGATTGTCTTCAAGAAAGTACAATATGAAAGGGGAAAAAGGAGTAACTTTACAGTACAGAAACCTGACAAACATTACTTCAATCAGAGACGACCCGGTCAACATCAACAGTGATAAGTCATTTTGAGAGAATGTACCCTGGATATGATGTGATGGAAATGGCACTTCACCAGTGTGGTCTTTATTCCCAAAATGCATAGCCCCAGTATAATTCTGAGAAAAGCATCAAGACAAATCTCAATTGAAGAACATTCTACAAAATATATAACCATCAGTCCTCAAAGTTGTCAAGACCATAAAAAGCAAGGAATATGTGAGAAAGTCTTACAGCCAAGAGAAGCCCAAAGAGACATGACAACGAAATGCAGTGTGGTTTTCCTGGAACAGAAAAATGACATTTGGTAAAAACTTAGGCTATCTGAACAAAGTATAGATTTTGATTAATAGTAACACGCACTACTCAAACTCACTACTGTCAAGTCAATTACAGCTCATAGCATCTCTATAAGACCAAAATAAAACCAAACCCACTGCTGTCAAGACACTTCCATCTCACAGCCACTATACAGTAAAGAATGGAACTCCTCAGTTCAACTCAGTTTCTGAGACTGTAAATCTTTATGGAAACAGACAGCCTCATCTTTCTGCCTTAGGATGACCGGTAGGCTCGAACCACTGACCTTTCAATGAGAAGTCTAATACTCAACCAACTGTAACAGTTGTAACAAATGTACCATACTAATGTAAGATATAAGTAATAGGGCAAACTGAATATGGGGAACTTTATACCATCATCTGTGTTACCACCATTACATTTTTTCTATAAATCTAAGTGTGTCCTAAAACTTGTTTGTTCTTGCTAGGTACCTTTGAGTCAATTCTGACTCATAGAAGGAGACATCAAAAAATTTGTGGAAAATGGAATGAAAAGGTAATGGAATTTTCACAGGAACTTTTTGAACGCCCCTTACAGCAATCCTATTACAATCCTATTCTGCACTATCCTCCCAATCACCGTTGTTTTCATTCACTGTTACTCCAGAAGGACTCCCTCTTTTTCATTGACCCTCTGCTTTACCAAGCACGATGTCCTTCTCCAGTGATTGATTCCTCCTGTAAAAGTGTCCAAAGTCAGCCAGATGAAGTCTTGCCACACTTGCTTCTGTCTTCCTCTAAAATTGATTTGGTTTTTTGTTTTGGCAGTCCATGGTATATTCAATATTCTTTGTCAACACAATTCAGATGTGTCAATCTTCTTTGGTCTTCCTTTGTAATGTCCTAGTTTTGTGGGCCTGTGAAGTCAAGTTTACCTTAGTCATCAGAGTAGCATCTTTGTGTTTTTAAAATTTTAAAGAGATTTTATTTGCATCACAATTTCTCAGTGTAATACATCCTTTGATTTCTTGACTGCTGTGTCCATGGACATTGATTATTGATCCAAGTGTAATGAAATCATTGACAGTTTCATTTACTTCACCACTTACCATGATGTTGTTTATTGGTGTAGTTGTCAAATTTTCATTTTCTTCACATTTAGATGTAATCCATACTGCAGGCTGAAGTCTTTTACCTTCTTCAGTAATTGCTTCAAACTCTTTTCATTTTTAGCAAGCAGGGTTGTGCCATCTGCATATCTCAGGTTATTAATGAGTCTCCCTTTAATTCTGAGGCCCCATTATTTATATAGTCAAGTTTCTCGATTATTTGTTCAACAGGATACAGTCTTGCCATACACCTTTTCCAGTGTTAAACCATGCCATAGTCTCTGTGTTCAAATGACTACCTATTAATCTATGTACAGATTTTACATGAGTACAAGTAAGTGTTCTGTAGTTCTTGTTTTTTATATTATAATGTTGTCCACAATTTGTTTTGATCCACACAATCAAATGGCTTTTCTTAGTCCATAAAACAAAGATAAATATTCTTTTGGTCTTCATTGCTTTCAGCCAAGATCCATCTGACATCAGCAATGGTATACCTCATTCCATGTCCTCTTCTGAATCTGGCTTGAATTTCTGAGTTTCCTGTGGATATATGGCTGCAGCCACTTTTTAATTATTTTTAGCAAAATTTTGCTAACATGATATTAATGATATTAGTCAATAATTTTCACATTCCATCGGACTATCTTTCTTTGGAATGGAAATGAATATAGGTCTCTGGCAGTCAGCTGACAACTGTTTTCCAAAGTTCTCAACATAAATGAGTAAACATTTCCAGTTTTGCAATTTTTGTTGAAGTATTTAAATGGCATTCTGTCAATTCCTGGAATGTTGCTTTTCACTAGTGTGGCTTGAACTTCTTCCTCAATACCAGCAGTTTTTCATCATATATTACCTCCAGAAATGGTTGAACATTGACCACTTTTTTTTTTTTTTT
>NW_006408561.1:2038987-2051845 GCF_000296735.1 Chrysochloris asiatica
CTCAATACCAGCAGTTTTTCATCATATATTACCTATTGAAATGGTTGACTATCAGCCAATTCTTTTTGGTGCAATGATTTTGGATATTCCTTCCCCACCAGTTTTTTTGGTTACAATGAATCTGTATATTTCTTCTATTTTCGTTTGATGCTTTTGGCATCATTTAATTTTTTGCCTATAGGATCCTTCAATATTACAACTTGGGGCTTGATTTTTCTCTTTAGTTCTCTCAGCTTGAAAAATGCCAACCATGTTCTTCCTTTGTGGTTTTCTAATTCTAGGTCTTGGAACATTTCATTATATTTTACCTTGTCTTCTTGAACTGCTTCTTGAAATCTTCTGTTATACTTTTTTTACATAAGTATACATAATTTCTTCTGTTTGTTTTAGATACTCTATGCTTAAAAGCAAGTTTCAAAGTCTCTTCTGACATCCATGTTGGTTTTTCCTTTGTTTTCCTTTCTTGTCTTTTAAATTATTCCTTACTTTATTCATGTATGATGTCTTTGATATCATCCCACAAATCTGATCTTCAGTAATTCATGTTCAATGTGTCATACTGTTTTTGAGATAGTTTCTAAATTCAGGCACACAATGTATTCAGTATCTTAGTTATCTAGTGTTGCTGTAACAGAAATACCACAAGTAGCTGTCTTTAACAAACCGAAATTTGTTCTCTCACAGTGTTGTTGTTGTTGTTAAGTGCCGTTGAATTGATTCTGACACATAGCAACCCTGTAAAGGGTTTCCAAGGAGCAGCTGGTGAGCTTGAGCCACCGATCTTGCAATTCAAACAACTTTGCAATCTGACACATTAGCCTACAGAGCCACACCAGTGCTTAGAAGTCCTAATTTAGGGTGTCAGCTCTAGGGGAAGGCCCAAAAGGAAGGACCTTGTCTCTTTTCAGCATCTGTAGGCCTGGAGTTCCTTGGAGATCTCCATGTATCTTAGCATCAATCTTCCCCTGGGTCTAGTGGAAGGATCTCAGGTCCAAACGATATGCTGTGCTTCCAACCCTTACTTCTTGGTGTTAGTTAGGTCCCTCTCTGCTCATGTCTTCCTCCTTTTATCTCTCATAAGATTAAAGGTGATGTAAACCACAGTCTAAGGAAACTCTGCTTACATCAGATCAGGACTGTGACCTAAGTAAGGCTGTTACATCCCACTGTATCCCTTAACAACTGATTGGCTCTTCTGAATCTGATCACTTCATGAGGGTAGCTACATCATTACATAGTTACCAAATTACATAACTACCAAACTACTGAGACTCATAGCCCAGCCAAGATGACACATGTATTTGGGAAACACAATCCAATCCATGATAAGATCATACTTTGGTGCTTCTGGACTTTGAAAAGAAAGAAAGAAAAGACCAAAATGAATATCAAAAGAGACCCTGAGAACACATGAGCAGGCATGTAAACTTGTTGGTGACCACGTTGGCCTGCTGGTGAGTGGAAGAGGGGGAAAGGCAACAATGACGATATTGGCTGAGTTCAACCATGTTCCATAGACTCCTGTCAACCTGGAGATGAGAGAGAGAAGAGGAAGGGCTGGTTGGGTGGAAGTGTGGTGAGACCTGGGGACTCCTGAGTCCATGGACAAAGACATAGCCACAAAGGGCTAGAACTGAAAGCAAAGCATCCAGCTGAAATGAAGTGAGAGGGAATGCACAAGAAAACCCACACTTGTAGATAGTACCTATTCAACCTAGTTTCAATGGTTTTTAATATCCACTAGAGGAAGATTTTTTAAAAATCTGATAAAGGAGACAAATGTAAATTGCTACAATTTTATGAACTTGAGCTATACTTATGGATGTAGTAGCTCAAAATACCAACTGAGAGGGAAGGCGTCTTCACATCAAGTATCAATTCTATCTTTTCTGTATACAGGGTTGATAGGAATGGGCAACTCAGATATTGGCTTCCTAAAATGGGGAGGGGTGCTATAAAGGCACAAAATGATTGGCTTATAAGTTTTCAAGAGGGAGTTTAGTTTCAGAGTGTACAGGGGAAGGTAGAATCCCCACTGAATAGTTTCCACCTTGTCTATATGGGTTTGGTGAAAAGAGGTAGGGGTAACATTTTATGATTCAATAGTGAGTAATTCTTACCATGACTAGTTGCAACTGTCACAACTATAAAGGTAGAAGTTTGTAACAAAGAAGGGGAAGTAGTTAATCTTAGAGTACAGGAACAGAGGACTCTGAGACTATCAAGGGAGAAGATTATAAGTGGATTGTGGGACCCTATCCAGAGAAGAAGTGACACCAGAGATGGAGGCAGAGATAAGAACATGGACAGATGGAGCAGATAGAGCAGCTGAGGACTCAAGACTCATGGAAAGAGAAAGGCTGTATGCTGGTGGCCAGGAGGCAGGCTTTCAGAATATGTCCTTTGTTTGTTTAAATAATTATATATTCCTGAGCAATTTTTGTGTACACCACCTCCTCCCCCAAAAAAATAGCCAGAGGGAATTGAAGCAAATACTATTGAAGGATGATGTATGGAGGAGATTGTAATCATTGTAATAAAATGATGAGTGTAAAACTGATGTTATGCCATGTAAACTATCACTCAATTCACAATAAAATCTTAAAAGAAAAAAAAACCCCGAGACCCTTAAACTCTCAACAACATAAATGATACCTGTACCTATGGACCTGCTTTGATTTTTCTCATCTTCAACTAGAACTTGTATAAGAACAATCGATCGTTAGTTCTGCAGACAACCCCGTAGTCTGTCTTGACTGATATTATTGAGCTTCTCCCTCACCTCTTTCACAGATTATTCGGTTTGATTCCTGTAGATTTGAGGTCTACATGTGTAGTAATTGTTTGTGCAACTACAAAAATATATTTCCAATGAATAAATGATTGCCTTTGTAGAATTCTACTATGCAATTTCCAGCATTATATGGAAATCCAAGGATACATTTTTCAACTGTGAGTCCTTTCTCTTTGCTTCCAATTTTTGCATTCTAATTACTAGTAATTTTCAGTGCTTCTTGATTGAATAATCAATTTCAAATTGTAGCAGTTTGTAAAATCATTTCTTTTGTCTTTGACATTTATCGTTGATGCATATATTTGAGTAATAATTATATTGACTTGTCTTCTTTGTAGGTATATGGATGTCTTTTATGGTTATCAACCTATCACTGGTAGCATTGGACTTTAGCATAGATCTTCAAAAGTTCTTTTTGATGATGATTGCACTGCTATTGCAGTGCAATTTGTCTTTCTTCCATATAATTGTCAGATTCATATTCAATCTTTGAGATTTCCTCAAAGGACACAGGACAATTATGGGGGGTATGAAGAAAATTGAAAACTACATTGGTGGGGGAAAGTGCAGGAAAGTTTCACCAAGAGATTCTTTTTCTACCACAACAACTTACCTGCTCATTCTTCGAGGTAGCAAAGGTTGTCTTAAGGAATTTCATTGGGAAACCTTATCTCATCCACCCTGTAGTTCTAATCTTGCCCCTTTAGATTCCTTTTATACTTCAAACTCAAAGAATATTTAAAAGGAACACAATTTGAGTTGCTTGATGATGCTCAAGCTGCCATTTTGATGTGGGTTAAATTAAAGAGCACAGAATTCTTCAAGGAAGTGTTAGAGTGATGGACACACCACTTTCAAAGTGAACAGATCAAGATGAAGGATAAAAGAGAAAACAAAACTTCACATTTGAGTATTTCTATGATTTTATAGTAATAATTTTTGATTTACCCTTGCATATGAAAAAATACAGTAGTCCCAAAATAGTACATCTTGCCTTGTACCCCACCTGCTAGAATTGATGCAGCTCCTGGTTTGACCAGTCTAGCTGGTCTGAGATTGTGAGAGAAGCAATATCCCCAGTAACTCAAGCTGAGAGCAGGGATAGTCTCATTTTTGAGATCCATGGGCCCTTTTCCTACACCCCTGAAAGGCCCTTTACAACTATCTTTCAATCTAGGTAGAGACAAGTTTCCAAGGAACACTCTAAAATTTGTTTTCATTTGTTGATAGCACACTTTGATCATCATCTGTTTATAAATGCTTCCAGATTAATGGAAATAAAATCACCGCATTCCCATTCAGGTTCCCACTGCACCTCAGTGGCTATGACTGATCTCTAGAGGGCAAAAAATGAGCCAAGAAACAAGATTCACACAGGTGTGCCAGCCAGTACTGAATGACCCCTGGCTGGAACTCTGGGCAAATTCACTTGATCACTGACCCTCCTGGTACCATGTCTCTGACTCCTGTGTGCACAGATTAGGGGATAGAGAGGTGAGGTAAATGGACACGATGCTGATCCACTTCTGTTGATTTGGTAACAAAGAATTCCATGTAGTTCACAAGCATGCATTGAGTACCTATTGCTAGAAGAGGATCATTATAGCAGAGCAAATGTGGTATTATCTAAGATATGGTTCATACTGGAACCTCTTCCTGCTACTTTAATTTATCCAGTGACTAGATGAAGTTTCTATTCAACAGAGGGAGTTGGTAGGCTGACACAAGGGCATAGGCTTTGGGATTCTGGCTCCAATGACCAGCTGTGAGATCTTGAGCCATGTCCCAGTTTATGCCTTTGTAAATTGTATTAATTCTTATGTTCAGTAAGCATTGTTGATATAATGCTTATAAAGGCTCCTAGTGCAGTGCCTGGAAAAAATACAAGATTAGGAAATTGTAGTTGTTTTAAATCTTGGCAGTGCTTATTCCTTTAGCCATAAAGCAATTTGTTTGTATTTCAAGACTGAACTTCCCAGTTGTATGTTATTCTCAGGCTGAACATCAATTTTACAGGACTTGTGTTTATTAAAGCACAAGAAATAGACTCATTGTTCCTGGGCACAGAAGGCATAGTACATTTTGTCATGTTTTAGGGAAGAGGGTAGCAATTAGAGAATTTTATCAAATCTATTATCAGTAATTACAAAATATAGCTTGAACTGTTATCAAAACTTTAAAGGAAAGTCACGTTATTGATAGCATGCTTATTAACTCAGTGGGAATGACACTTAATTAAAAACCAGTGGGGGGCTGCCTTTGGGTTTTCTGTACAACATGTACCAAAGATTTTGCTGCAATGCAGAAGTGTAATAAATGCTTCTCATTTAATCTGGGAATTCTGTAACTCCACAGTGCTTATTTATGTGATAAATGATTATCATTGATCGCTTATAAGCTATTACTGCTGTCTATTTAAAAAAGCGACCCTGGTCGCTTTTATTATAGTGTATTTGCAAGGCTGTACAGAAAATATCTGAAATCACTACTTCCTGGTGACCATCACCATAAACTTGTAAATCAATTCTGATTTTTTTTTTTTAATTTCTTTTAAACTGAAGAAACCACACAGTATAGTTAAAAAATACATGTTAAAATTCATGGGCCAATGAGTTGGAATCCATAAAGAATACATTCAGAAGTGAAATTTGGAAACCTGTGAATATGAAGTGTATTCTATGACTAGAAACTAGTAATAACTGAGGTTAGAATTGGTTGTGAGCATGTTTTTACATGAGCCAGAGGACCGGATAGAAATCAAAAGAGTTAACTCTGTATTGTCTGTGTCATTTCCCCGAGTACAAACAAGAATGCTCTTAGTTTCCTGATGATGGAATGAAAGTTAGAAGCATGTGGAGTTTTTTGGGTTTTTGTTTTTTGCTTTCTTGCTGTCTGATAGTACACAAGCAGAGTTCATAAATATTTTTCTAATAATGCCAGTTAAAATTCCCTTTCGCAAGTCTGCAAATCTTGTGTGTAAAGTTACGCATTCTTTCCTGTATTGTCACATGCATCCTCTTATTTCTATTCTTAGCTCCCATTCTTACCACGTCTTACTTGGACTGTGGCAGGAGATGCTTGTCACGGCTATTTTCACATCCCAGTTCACAGACATTCCACTCCATACTGTCTGAGTGGCCTGCTCAGTCTCCCCAAAACTCAGCTCTGAGCATACCACTCACCTTTTCCCTTCCTAAACACAGAAACAACTTTTCTTCCAATGCTTAAAATGAAAGTTTTCCCCTTTTACATACAACCTAACTTACCTTTTCCTACCTACCTCACACAATTCTTACATATTCCCCGTGTTCTACCCAAATGTTTTCTTGACACACGTGCCTTTTGCTTTCCTGATAGGGCCTTTTCTCATTCTGTTCCCTCTACCTAGAACAGAATCTCTTTTTTTTTAAATCCCACCTCCATCTGCTAAAATTGTATTCATTGTTAAAAACAACATCAGATGCCAAGTCATTATCATCATTAACAACACCAACAATAACACATTTTTTTAAACTTAAGTTATAAGGAATATTACAAGAACATTGCTGACAATTTGGAAAGTAGAGGAGAAAAAAATCACTATGATATAATTATTAATATTTCTATTTTGTAGATGAGGAAACAGAAATCTTAAGAGATTAATTATTTGCCATGCATTTTGGAATTAGTCCAGAATTGGGATTATAACCAATATATACCTAACTGTATTCCTTCCATCTTTTCTTGATGCATTCTGTATCATTCAATAATTTGCCAGTGAATCTTTCAATAACGAAAGTCGAGGCTTGAATTTTTTCTTCAGTTCCCCCAGCTTGGGAAATACTGACCGTGTTCTTCAATTTTGGTTTTCTAACTCTAAATCTTTGCATATTTTATTATAGTATTTGGCTTTATCTTCTCGAGCTGATCTTTGAAATTTCCTGTTCAGCTCTTGCACCTCTTCAATTTTTCTATTTGCTTTGGCTTCTCTACGTTGGAGAACAAGTTTCAGAGTCTCTTCTGACATCCATCTTGATCTTTTCCTTCTTTCTTGTCTTCTTAATGACTTTTTGTTCTCTTCATGTATGATAAACATTCTATGAAGAAAAACGTGGCATCAGGATTGGAGGAAGACTCATTAACAACCTGCGATATGCAGATGATACAACCTTGATCGCTGAAAGTGAAGAGGACTTGAAACATTTACTTATGAAGATTAAAGAGCACAGCCTTCGATATGGATTACATCTCAATGTCAAGAAAACAAAAATCCTCACCACTGGACCAATAAACAACATTCTTATCAATGGAGAAAAGATTGAAGTTGTCAAGGACTTCATTCTTCTTGGATCAACTATCAACAGTCATGAAAGTAGCAGTCAAGAAATCAAACGATGTAATGCATTAGGCAAATCTGCTGCACAAGACCTTTTTAAAGTGTTGAAGAGCAAAGATGTCAGCTTGAGGAATAAGGTGTGCCTGACCCAAGCCAAGGTATTTTCAATAATCTATGCATGCAAAAGCTGGACAGTGAATAAAGAAGACCATAGAAGAATTGATGCCTTTGAGTTGTGGTGTTGGAGGAGAATACTGAAAGTGCCATGGACTGCCAAAAGAACCAATGGATCTGTTTTGGAGGAAGTGCAGCCAGAGTGCTCCTTGGAGGCCAGGATGGCTAAGCTTCATCTCTCCTACTTTGGACATGTTGTCCGGAGGAAACAATCGCTAGAGAAGGATGTCATGCTGGGTAGGGTGGAGGGTCAGAGAAAAAGAGGAAGACCCCCAACGAGATAGATCAGCCAGGTGGCATAATTGATGGACTGAGGTGTGGCAGCGGTGGTGAGGTTGGCCCAGGATCGGACATTGTTTCGTTTTGCTGTGCATGGGGTCGCTATGAGTCGGTTCCGACTCGATGGCACCTGACAACAACAACAACAACAATACCTAACTGTGCTGATTTGTGAGATAAACTCAAATGATTTTCAGTCTTTCTTGCATACACCTAACAGTTCGAGAAGAACAAAGTTAGTCCTACAGAACTAGCATTTTCTCCTTTTATAACCATGGTGGTGGTTATGTGCTGTCGAGTCAGTGCTGACTCATAGCAACCTTATACAGGGTTTCCGAGGCTGTAAATCTTTATGGGAGCAGAAAGCCTCATCTTTCTCCTTTTTGCCCATTTTCTGAACTCCTGGAAGCCATTAATCTGCTCCCCATCTGTATAATCTTGTTATTTCAAAGATGCTAACTAAATGAATCATACAGGAAACAGAAATTTAAAGGACTGTTTCAATTATTTAATGGGAAGTTTTGTTATGTAAACACCCATGTCCATCTTCCTAATGTCTTCTTGAGGAAAATCCATGCTGCTTGATAGTACTTTGATAATGGAGGTAACACAAGGACAGCATGAAATATGATATAATTGCTGGAAATCAGCAGAAGTTTTAGGGAGAGCTTTGACATTCAAAGACCAGACATTGGTGGACTTTTTACCCAATCATACATCTCAGAGGGGCAAGAGAGGCACAAGTAACATTGCTTTATACAGTTTTTACACTGGGTGCCAGGAGAGGGGGGTGCATCTTGGCCACTGGTTAGCTGTGCAAGCTTAACTTCCCCATCTGTAAAACAGGGGTGATAATAATGCTAGCTCATAGCATTCAGGTGTGGATGAAATGGTACATGTTGTACACCGAGTTGGAAATGTCATAACATCTCAGCTATAGATTTATTCAACAGATATTTTTAGAACATCTACTATATACCATACTATTCAACCAGTATGCGGAGCAAATCATCCAAGAAGCTAAGTTATATGAAGAAAAACATGGCATCGGGATTCGAGGAAGACTCATTAACAACCTGTGATATGCCGATGATACAACTTGCTTGCTGAAAGTGAAGAGGACTTAAAATATTTACTGATGAAGATCAAAGAGCACAGCCTTTGATATGGATTGCATCTCAATGTAAAGAAAAAAAAAAAAATGCTCACTACTGGACCAGTAAACAACATTCTTATCAATGGAGAAAAGATTGAAGTTGTAAAGGACTTCATTCTTCTTGGATCAACTATCAACACTCATGGAAGCAGCAGTCAAGAAATCAAACGATGAATTGCATTAGGTAAATCTTCTGCACAGGACATTTTTAAAGTGTTGAAGAGCAGCTTGAGGACTAAGGTGCACCTGTTCCAAGCCATAGCATTTTTAATGACCTCATATGCATGTGAAAGCTGGACAGTAAATAAAGAAGACCATAGAAGAATTGATGCTTTTGAGTTGTGGTATTGGAGGAGAATATTGAAAGTGCCATGGGCTTCCTAAAGAACTAACAGATCTGTGTTGGAAGAAGGACAGCCAGAGTGCTCCTTGGAGGCTAGGATGGCCAAACTTCATTTCTCATACTTTGGACATATTGTTAGGAGGGACCAGTCACTGGAGAAGGATCTCATATTTGGTAAGGTGGAGGGTCAGAGAAAAAGAGGAAGACCTCCAGTGAGATGGATTGGCCAAGTGGCACCATCAATAGACTCAAGCGTGGCAACAATAGTGAGGTAGGCCCAGGATTAGACAGTGTTTCTTTCTGCTGTGCATAAGGTCGCTATGAGTTAGTACCAACTAGATGGCACCTAACAACAACAACAACAACTATATGCCAAAAAGTGTCAGGACCAGGTGAACAAAGTTAGATCAACCTCTATAGGGTATGTTTACAGATACTGTATGGACACAGAATAGAGCACTATCTAAGTTTGATTTTCTTTTCTGTAGAAATAGATATTTTTAGCAGAATCATGCTTCTCCTGATTAACTCTTTTTAGTAGATTAACATGATCCCTTTTTGTCATCATTCGGCAGTCTCTTCCATGGTTAAATAACAACCACTAAGATCCCCTGGTCATTACCCAGAGAAGCAGTGATCCCTGAGATGGAGGTAGAGATGATGACATGGAGAAATGGAGCAGTTAGGGACTTTAGACCCAGAGAGGGAGAGGGTCTGTGTGCTGATGACAGGGGGGCTGGGGGAAATGGGGAGGGTGAGGGGGGGCAGGATTATAAGATGTACCCTTTAAAAAGAAAAAAAATAAGGAAAAAAAAAAAATCCCCTGGTCAATAAGAGTCAGAATTGATGCAATGGCAATGAGTTTGTTTGTGTGTTTGGAAGTTGCTAGAGAAAAGGAAAAGATTTGTATCAGGTCTTTAAGATCATGGTGTCTTTAGCTTTACTGGGTGATCTTGTTTTTCAGAATGCAAACCATATAAATGGTTGTTGTTGCTGATGATGTTATTGATGATGTTAGATGTCATCGAGTTGGTACCGACTCATGGTGACCATATGCACAGCAGAATGAAACACTGCACGATCCTGGGCCAATCTCACTATTATTGCCAACCTTGAGTCCATCGATGCTGCCACCTGGCCAATCCGTCTTGTTGGGGGTCTTCCTCTTTTTCTCTGACCCTCCACCCTACCAAATATGGTATCTTTCTCCAGCGATTTGTCCCTCCTGACAATATGTGCGAAGTATGAGAGACGAAGTTTGGCTATCTTGGCCTCCAAGGAGCACTCTGGCTACACTTCTTCCAACACAGATCTGTTGGTTCTTTTGGCAGCCCATGTCACTTTGAATATTCTCCTCCAACACCATAATCAAATGCGTCAATTCTTCAGTGGTCTTCCTTATTTACTGTCCAGTTTTTCATATGCATATGAGGTTATGGAAAATACCATGGCTTGGGTCAGGCGCACCTTAGTCCTTAAGCTGACATCTTTGTTCTTCAACAAAAATGTACAGATTTTTAAAAAGGTCTTGTGCAGCAGATTTGCCTAATGTTGTTTATTGGTCCAGTAGTGAGGATTTTTGTTTTCTTTACATTGAGCTGTAATCCATACTGAAAGCTGTACTCTTTGATCTTCATCAGTAAATGTTTTAAGTCCTCTTCACTTTCAGCAAGCAAGGTTGTATCATCTGCATATCGCAGGTCGTTAATGAGTCCTCCTCCAATCCTGATGCCACGTTTTTCTTCATATAACCCAGCTTCTTGGATTATTTGTTCGGCATATGGGTTGAATAAATATGGTGACAAACTACAACCTTGTGGCACATCTTTCTTAATTTTAAACCATTCAGTGTTCCCATGTTCTGTTTGAACAACGGCCTCTTAGTCCATGTGCATCTTTCTCATGAGCATAATTAAGTGTTCAGGAATACTCACTCTTCACAATGTCGTCCATAGCTTATTATGACCCACACAATCAAAAGCCTTTGTGTAGTCAATAAAGGTAAATATCTTTCTGATATTCTCTGCTTACTGTTGTTAAGTGCCATCAATTTGAGTCTGACTCACAGCTACCCTGTATAGGGTTTCCAAGGGGCGACTGGTGGGTTTAATCACTGACCTTGTGGTTAGCAGTACAGTGCTTATCCTACAACTACACACCAGGACTACACACCATGCAAATAGCAGCATTCAATTACCTAGATGCTCTTTCCTATCTTTGTTTATAAATTCTTAAGGAGAAAATATCTAGACTGACAATGAAAGATAGTATGAAAACTTAATAAAGATTATAATAGGAAATACCTGTTATTGCCTTTCTAGTTCTACATTTCAAAATATCATCCGTCAATGCTAAATCTTTTCTACTGGGCAGCCCCCACTCTCTGTTTGCTTATTTCCTTCTGCTGTTTGATGAAAGCCATTAATTATCACCTATCTTTTAGAAGTTAAGTGTTGATTATTTCTTTGATCCCAAACTCCCCCTGTAAAATATAACTAAAATCTAACATTCTTACATAGCCAGTTTATTCTAAGGAACAGATAAGGTAAAGGTGAAAAAATAGGTAAACAGCAAAAGACTTGAGAACATGAAGTACAATGTGTAGCAAAGAGGAATGAGCACATACTTGGAGACAGACAGTCCTGGGTCAAATCCCAGGTTGAACACTTGCTGGATGTGTGATGCGGACCAAGTCACTTAACCACTCTGAACCTCAATTTTTGACATACCAAAGAGGAAAGCTACAGTAGAGATACAAGGTGGCTTCAAAAAGTTAGTGGAAAAGTGGAATTAAAAGATAATGGCTTTTTTTCCCATGAACTTTTTGAAGCTCCCTTGTATGCTCAATAAAAAAGGGTTATTGTTACTCTCCATCCCAGCCTTCCACCTTTTTCTGTGCCATGGGTGACTGACCTCTGTAGATGCATTACTGAGGCTCCCTTGCAAGTTGGCTATCAGTTGAGTAGGAGACATTGGCAGAATTGAGGGAGGCAATAAGAAAGAGAAGTCAGGCTGCTGCTTTGCCATTGCTCTCTGCCTAATCTCAGGCTTTGTTGTTGTTGTTAAGTGCCATTGAGTCAGTTTCAACTCATAACGACCTATATAGGATTTCAGAGGAGCAGCTGATGAGTTTGAACTGTTGACCTTGTGGTCCAAACCTAACTTGAAGACCAACGTATTAAGCCACAGTGCGACAGCAGGGCTAGACATCCCTGTCTCAGAGTTCCAGTTCTCACTGGATTTGGGTATTACTATTCTTTTTTTCCCTGGAGTGTAGTGATGGCTTCCTATAAATGCCAGTGTTTGGGTGTCTCACCATCCATTATTAATTCCCATATCCTCTCCTCACCTTCATACTAACTTCCTTCATTAAGGAAGTTATGTCCTTATGAGCCAGCCACACAGATGATGATTTCATGCTGAGATCCCAAGTGGTACAGGTTGGAAGGGATTATATTTAAATAGAAATAAACATTATGTTAACCTTGGTTCTGTAACATAATCATAATAAACAGGAATTCCTGGGCTCTCCTTTGTCTTTCTTTGACTTCATTTTGGTAGAGAAAAACTTCCTTTTTTACCCTCCAGGTTTTGTTGTTGTTAGCTACTATGGAGTCAACCTCCAAGTCATGGCAACTCTATGCACAAATGAAACAAAGCACTGCCTGGTCCTGTGCCATCACCCTGATTGGTTGAGGATCAGACGCGTGTGGTCCATAAGGTTTTTATGGGCTGATTTTCAGAAGTAGATTGTCCGAACTTCTTTCCTTGTCCATCTTTTTTTTTTTTTTTTTAAT
>NW_006408561.1:2052441-2055103 GCF_000296735.1 Chrysochloris asiatica
CCTGTCTACTCTGTGTATGGAGGGGGTGGGAATGATCCTTGCTGTAAAGATTTGTTCCCTGTTTTGAGCTACAGCATCCATAGGTGTAGGACAAGTTCATCAAATTGTATCAGAGTGCACTTTTTTTTTCCTCTTCTTCTGGCTGAGCTCTTATCATCGAGTCATTGAAGCCAGGTCAAGTGGGTATTATCTGCAAGTATGGGTGTTCTTATGCATATGCCCTCTCTTCTTATTAGCTGGATGCTTCACTCTCCACTCTAGTCCTCTGTGGCTATGTCACTGACTCTGGGCCCAAGAGTTCTCAGGTCTTGCCACACTGCTGGCCAACCAGGTCACCACCCAGGTTCAAGGAATCTATTGAACATTGTAGGGCTTAGTTTGCAGCTTCATTGTTGTTTTTCCCTCAATTCCCCTTATTGGTGTCGAGCATGGTCACCAATCAGAGCATGTATTCCCATTGAGTCTTAGTCTTGGAAGGGGTTTGCACTGCGGGGACCTGACCACTTGCATTGCTGTCTCCTGGGCAAGCAACTAGCTTGTTCTTGTAGTAACAGTTGGTCTGCCTATATTGTTTTGTATTTTTCCTGTAGGTCTTTCTTTCAAGAAGTATCTTCTATTCTTCTAGCCTCTCCAGGCTGGGCTGCTCGTCCTTTCAAGTAGAAATGTCCCATCTCTGAAGATCTAGATGTGGTTCAGGCTTCCACCTATAGACTTATGTAATGCAGAGGCTCCACAGGAAGCCTCCTGCACTGGGCACATTGTAGCCTCATTTTAGGTATTCCAATCAGTGATAGGCAGAAGACGGATTTACAAGCTTTCTATGGTGATGTTTCTGGCTATTCCTTTCTCTCCCCCTCCAGTGTCTGTTTTATAATATAATGTAAAGAAAACCAAGATTCAAAAAACAGCCAAGCATCTTAACATTATTCCCCCTTTTCCCCATTCCAACCATGTCTCAATCTCTGTATCCCAGAGCCTTGTTGCTCCAAGGTTGTGCATACATCATTATTTACCTCTGTCCCACTTAGCCCATTCAAACCTGCCTAATTGTTCTCCTATCTGCTTTGTTCTTCCATTCCCCTCTCCCTTTTTGTATATTGGCCCCCTCCCCAGCACCCAAACTATTCTGTGTCTGTTCCCTGCCCTGTGCTTCATCTTCCCCTCCCTCCACTCACACCACCCCCACATCCCAGCAACCAGCAAAGGATCCACCCCCCTTTAGTATGGGATCTTTTTCTTAGTCTTTTACAGTAGTAGTCCTATGCAGTATATCTCCTTTTGTAACTGACTAATTTCAATCAATATAATGTCCTCAAGGTTCATCCATGTTATGCCTTGTTATTTTTCAAGGTAGCATAGTATTCCATTGTGTGTATGTACCACAGTTTCTTTATCCATTCTTCAGTTGATGGGCACTTTGGCTGTCTCTGTCTTTTTGCTATTGTAAATAGTGTTGCTATGAACACTGGTGTGTACATATCTTCTTGTGTTGTTGCTCGTATTTCTTGTGGGTAAATACCCAAGTAGAGGAATTGCTGGATCATAAGGTATTTCTATTTCCAAACTTCTGAGGAAGCACCATAATGCTTTCCAGAGAAGTTGAACCATTTTGCAGTCCCACCAGCAATGCAGGAGCATCCCAGTCTCTCTACATCCTCACCAGCATTTATTGTCTTCTACTTTGTTGATCTTTGCTGTTACTGCTGGTGTGAGATGATATATCATTGTTTTGATTTGCATATCTCTAATGGCTAGTGATCACGAACATTTCTTCATATGTTTGTTGGCTATCCGGACCTCTTCCTTGGTGAAGTGTCTGTTCATGTCCTGTGCCCATTTTTCAATTAGGTTATTTGCCTTTTTCTTGTAGAGGTGTAGTTTCCTATATTTTAGAAATAAGTCCCTAGTCTGATGTGTCATTGCAAAAGATTTTTTTCCCATTCTATGGGTTCCCTTTTTACTCTTCTAGTGAAGTCTTTTGATGCACATAAGTTTTTAATTTTTAGTATGTCCCACTCATCTATTTTTGTCTACTATTGTTTGTGTGGTTTTCAAAATGTTTTGTAGTCTGTGTATTCCCTGAATTAGTGCCTTCACATTTGTCCCGATTTTTTCATTGATGGCCTTCATAATTCTGGGATTCACATTTAGGTCCTTAATCCATGTTGAGTTGGTTTTTGTATAAGGTGTGAGGTGAAGGTCTTATTTCAATCTTTTGCATATAGTTTTCCAGTTCTGCCAGCACCATCTGTTGAAGAGACTATCACTTTCCCATGTGATATATTTAGGTGTTTTTTCAAAACCAGTTGGCTGTATGTAGATGCGTTATTTCTGGATTCTTGATTCTGTTCCATTGACCTATGCATCTTTCATTGTACCAGAACCAAGCTGTTTTGACCACTGTAGCCATGTAGTAAATTTTGAAGTCGGGGAGTAAGAAGCCTCCAACTTTATTCTTATTCTTAAGCGGTGCTTTGCTTATCCTGGGTCTCTTTCCTTACCATATAAAGTTTGTAATTGTTTTTTCCATCTCTTTGAAGAATGTCGTTGGGATTTGGACTAGGATTGCATTATATGTGTAAATTGCTTTGGGCAGTATTGATATTTTCACAATGTTAAGTCTTCCTATCCAGGAGCATGGTACATTCTTCCATTTTTGTAA
>NW_006408561.1:2066298-2068575 GCF_000296735.1 Chrysochloris asiatica
ATATGAGTATCACTTTAATCACTTTAATGCCCTCTTCAGTTTCTTGCTTTCAAAGCTGCCTGAGAAATTTCAAGGTGCCAGTGTTGGTTGTTATGCTATACCTCAGGCTTTAATTTCATTTTCGGCCTGTTTTGTTTTTAAACTCTCTTTCCCTCTCTACAGCTCTGTCCTGTCCTTTCCCGTATTAAAAAACAAACAAAAGACAAACAAGCATAAAACCTTCAGGGCCTGCTCTGTGTGCATGCGTGGCAGAAGAACCCACCAGTGGTGAGGGTGGGAGGTATCCACTCGCTCAGGCTCCCCCGCTAGTCACCAGAATGTAGGTGGGCAAACAGTGGGCACACCAATGACCAGATAACAACAACAAAAAAAGAAAATCAGAACAAAGCAAAACCGACAAAGCGTATTGTCCACCTTTGCTCCAAGGTTCCCGCAGCGTTTTTCCCTGGTGTTTCTGCTTCCCCAGTTGGTCTTGCCATTTGGTCTCGCCCAAGATGTCGGCTCCCGTTCTCCGAGCCCAGCCTGGCAGATTCAAAAGTACGCGATTTTTTACTTCAGCTTCAAGTTCCACAATCTATAAACCTTCAAACTTTTAAAGTATTCCTATCTCTGTGGTTCCAAATTTTGGAGCTCTGCCCTCAATCTGCTTTGCCTGTTATTCTGTGGTATTGTTGACAATGAACTTAACTGTACCTCCACCCTAGCCGCTATCATGCCCTGCCTCCTTGTCCGTCTTATTTTGAAAGTTCTTTTGAAGCCTGTTAATCATCATAGCAACATGCAAGCTTTCACTTGTTGGTGACTGCGTATGAGGTACATGGATTAGGAGTCATTCCCAGGATACCTGGATGGAAGGTGAGAATTCTATTCCTGAACCACCATGGCTTACTCGCTCATGGATGATTTACACCAAATCCACCTTTTCACTAAGCACAAAAGGGGAGAGCAAGCTGATCCCACAGCCAGCCTTCTCCATGCAGAGATTACACTGTCATGGTTATCTCCTCTGCTAGTCCTTTCAGTCAAGCCATGTGACCCTCACCTGCCTTGCATGTGAGCTATATAATGTTTATACTGAATGCTACAGAGTTGGAGCTAGTTAGCTTACCTTCTGAAGCTTTTACAGCCTGTTTCTAGAAGAAGAAGTATTACTGCTGTTGCTACTTTTAAGATTCATACTTAGAGTTGGAAACTCTCTTGGGGGAATCATCTTTTTCAGCTTCTCTTCCTTAGATAATCTCAACAGTACTCATGGCAGATAAGCATCAATCTTTCAATCTCTAGGATGTAGAGAAAAATAAAATAATCTCATTGTTTCCCCACATGATATCCAGGCATGGTTTAAGATGCTTCCCTTTAAAGAGTTTTCTGGTTAATTTTCTCATTCTCATAAATAACTGAAGAAGTAAAATGAATTTTAAAACACCTTTTTTGGTAAACACTAATAATTTTTATTATATAATTTCCAAAAGGAAAGCAATTGGTGAATAATCAAATAATATGGTTGCCATTATTCAAGCTTCAATTAAAACCTGCTTCGTGCCTTTGGATGCTTACACATCCAGGATTTTAGGGATTGAAGGAGCCATAATGACCACAAATTGATCCTTCCTGTTAAAAAGCAAAGATGTCACTTTGAAGACTAAGGTATACCTGACTCAAGTCATAGTACTTTAAAGGGTCTTATTTGCATATGAAACTGGACAATATATAAGGAAGAACAAAGAAAACTTGATGCATTTGACTTATAGGTGAATAATATTGAATATATCATGGACTGCCAGAAGAATGAACAAATCTGTGTTGCACTCTGGCTGCACTTCTTCCAAAATGGATTTATTGGCTCTTTTGACAGTCCAGGGCACTTTTAGTATTCTCCTCCAACACCATAGCTCAAAGGCATCAATTCTTCTATGGTCTTACTTTTCACTGTCCAGCTTTCACATCCATATAAGGTTATTGAAAATACCATGGCTTGGTTCAGACGCTCCTTAGTCCTCAAGCTGACATCTTTGCTCTTCAACACTTTAAAAAGTCCTTGTGCAGCAGATTTGCCTAATGCAATACATAGTCTGACCTCTTAACTGCTGCTTCTGTGAGTGTTGATAGTTGATCCCAGAAGAATGAAGTCCTTGACAACTTCAGTCTTTTCTCCATTGATAAGAATGTTGTTCATTGGTTCAGCAGTGAATTTTTGTTTTCTTGACATTGAGATGTAATCCATACCGAACACTGTGCTCTTTGATCTTCATAAGTAAATGTTTTAAGTCCTCTTCA
>NW_006408561.1:2069225-2071285 GCF_000296735.1 Chrysochloris asiatica
GTTCCTAACAATATACCTACAGGTAAGATGACTGATGCTAATAGTTTAGAATTTATTCATTTGGAAAGATATATAATTTTTAGAGACATTAAAAGCATAGCCTATGTGTTGCTTCTGATCTTGGGAAATTCCATGAGAAGAAAGAGTGTAAATATCCATTAGTAGTTGGAACATGGAATGTTTGAAGTATGAATCTAAGAAAATTGGAATTTGTCAAAAATGAAATAATAACATGCATAAAGATCTATATCTTAGGCATTAGTAAGTGAAATGGACTGGTATTGGCCATTTTGAATCTGACAATCATATGGTTTATTATGCTTGAAATGACAAATTGAATTGGAATGGCATCGCAACAATCATCAAAAAGAACATTTCAAGATCTGTCTTGAAGTATAAGGCTGTTTGTGGTAGGATAATATCCATAACTCTTACAAGGGAAACAAGTTAATTCCATTATTATTCAAATTTACACACCAACACTAGAATGTGGTTTTGTACTGACTTCCTACTAATGTGTCAAGAGTGGAAGGAAGTGGAACATGTGGTCACTGTTTCTGTTAATACAGACTATTAGTTATCCATTGCTGTGTAATAATTACTATACACTTAGCAACTTTAAACAGCACACTTATTTTATAATTTTCTTGGGTCAAGAGTCTGGCTAGCCCTAAACTGGATCTTTTTCTAAGAGTCTCAACAAGGCTTCCATCAAGATGTCAGCTAGGATGCATTCTCACCTGAGGCACTACTGTGGAAGAATCTATTTATATATTCATTCAGGTTGTTGGCAAAATTCATTTCCTGTGATTAAAGAACTGAGGGCCTGACTTCTTCTTGGTTGTGAACTGGAGGCCTCACATGGTTTCAAGAGGCCTCTGTCAACTTTTAGAGGCTGTCCACAGTTCTTTGCCATGTGAGCTTTTCCAACATGACTGCTTGTTTCATTTGTTAGGTACGAAGAGTCTTTAAAACAAGTCTGAGAGCAAGATGAGGTCATATATACATAACATAATTATGGGAGTCAATCAAGTCATAGATTTCTTCCATGTTCAAGGAGAGATGATTATACAAAAGTATAAACACGAGAAGGTGAGAATCGTAGGAGTGAGCACTTTGGAGTCTCTCCAATACATAAGAATCTATTCATTCACTTAAATTGACTCTGCTTTTTGATGGGGGCATTTAGAACAGTTCTGTCACAGAGAAAAAAAATCAAGAAACAAACCCTAGAGTGACCCCAATCATACTTGTACAATAGTATAAAGTTGGCAAAGCTCATGTACCACTCCATTTACCCTTTAGAAGCCTTGTCTACCCTTCCTGGAACTCTCAGTAAGACTTGCTAGCACCTAAGTGGCTAGCATTCCCTCCAACTGTGACATACCCATACCCGCCTTTTTCAACAGGGGTCCACACAGAAGGCTAAGTCCTTTCCCATCATTAAAAATGACGTCTCCAATAGTCAATTCTCTTTGTCTCCATAGTAACTCAGAACCTATTACCAAGCAATGTTGATGGTATGTTGTGGAGTCGGTTCCAACTCATAGCACCCCTACATAGGGTTTCTGAGGCTGTAAATCTTTATTGGATCAGAAAGCCTCATCTTGTTCCTACGGTATGGCTGGTAGTTTCAACTGCTGACAGACTCATAACCACTATACTACAAGCAATACAAACTCAGAATGTAGGATTGACACAATCTTATTTGTTATCTACCCAGATTGCATTTCTATTGTAATGAGGGTAATATTGTGTCAATCCAGGGTTCTAAGAATTATAGCATTTGTCGTCACTTAGCCAAGTCCAATCAGGAAGACATTTGAGGACATTATGCCAAATTACAGTTCAGAAAACTACACTTTTAAGAATATTGGCTTGCTTTCAAAATGTAAAAAGAAGATAATCTTCTAGAAATTATCTGAAGCCAATTGTGCCTGTATTTATTCTTATACTTTTGTTAACTGTAGTCATATTCCAACTATTTTCCTCTAGATTTTTATTTTTACAATTTGGATTTGACATTTCTTGCAAGATTTACTTAAATCCTTAAATCTCTC
>NW_006408561.1:2071385-2072578 GCF_000296735.1 Chrysochloris asiatica
ATATCTTTGGTAGCGTAGTATGAGTCAGGCTGCTAACCTCAAGGTCAGCAGTTCAAAATTATCAGCTATTCCAAGGGAGAAAGATGAGATTTTCAGCTACCATAAAGAAATACAGCCTCAGAAATGTTGTTCAGGGTCTCTATGAGTCAGAACCAAATCCACAGCACATAACCACCACTACCATATATATACACCACTCATCTTTCAGTTTGTCATACTATGATGGCTTGTGAGTTGCTGTGATTCTGAAAGCTATGCCAATGGTATTTTAAATACCAGCAGGGTCACCATGGTGAACAGGTTTCAGATGAACTTCTGAAGAAGGAATGACGAACTAGGAAGAAGGAATGACAAACTACTTCCAAATATTTAGTCACTGAAAAGCCTTATGAATAGCAGAGAAACACTGTCAGATACAGTGCCGGAAAATGAGCTCCTCAGGTTGGAAGGCACTCAAAATGCAACTGGGGAAGAGCTGCCTCCTCAAAGTAGAGTTGACCATGAGGAAGCGAAGTAAAGCCCATAGGAGAAAAGCCACGGGGCCCATTTGCTGATGGGACAAAACTCAAAATGAAGAGAAACAGCTGTAAACATCCTTTGAAAATTGGAACATGGAATGTACAAAGTATGAATCTGGTAAAATTAGAAGTTGTCAAAAATGAAATGGAATGCATAAACATCAATATCTTAGGCATTAGTGAGCTGAAATGGACTGGTATTGGCCATTTTGAATCTGACAACCACATGGTTTACTATGTGAGAAATGACAAATTGAAGAGGAATGGTTTTGCATTCATTGTCAAAAAGAACATATCCAGATCAATCATGAGGCACAACGCTGTCTGTGATAGGATAATATCCATGCACCTACAAGGAAGCCCAGTTAATACCACTAATATTCAAATTTATGCACCAAACACTAAAGCCAGGAAGGATGAAATAGAAGATTTCTATCAACTTCTTCAATCTGAAATTGATCAAATATGCAATCAAGATGTATTGATCATTATTGGTGATTGGAATGCAAAGGTTGGCACAAAGAGGAAGGATCAGTAGTTGGAAAATACTGCCTTGGTGATAGAAATGATGCTGGAGAGCACATGATAGAATTCTGCAAAATCAATGATTTACTCATTTCAAATACCTTCTTTAGCATAAGAGATACACATGGACCTCGCCAGATGGAATACATA
>NW_006408561.1:2078708-2088594 GCF_000296735.1 Chrysochloris asiatica
CCTGGGAAATGTAGTATAGCTAAGTGATCAGAAAATATAAAGAATTTAGCTAGAAGTTTCTGCCATATGAGGGAACTTTAAAAAGTTCATGGAAAATTCCATTATCTTTCAATTCCATTTTTACACAAGGTTTTTGAAGCCCACTTGTAGAACATTTTGTTGTCCATCAAGCTATATTCACATATATATTGAGAAAACTTTGAGGGAAAGGAATGAATCAATGACTTACTTATTGAACATTTCATGAAACTTAATATGTGCCTGGCACTATTGTAAGTAATCTTCAGATATTAACTCATTTAATCTTGATAGAACCCTGTGAATTAGGCACTGTCATTACCCCCATCGGCAGATGGAGAAACTAAGACACAATAATGGATTTCCCAAGGTTACAGCACTAATAAGAAGCAAAAGTGAGGATTTAAACCCAGGCATCTGGGCTCCAGAGTCTGTGTAAAACCAATGTGCTATACTCACTCTCCAGCTTCATCAGGACTGTGACTCTTTCATCAGAATACAATATTTTTTATGATAAATTCAGTCCTCTGAGAAAACACTGCATTATTCTTAATTTATAGATGATATAGGGCAGCCCACATAAATTGAAGGGGTTCCCAATTAATGCAACCAGAAATAGTGAATTGCCCTGTCCTGAGAAAAAGGATTTCATGTTTAATTGAATTTGACATCTCTTATGGCACATCTGGTATTTGCTGATAGGGGTTTGAAAGTATGCCAAACTCAGAAAGCATTTTGGTGTTACTTTGTCAGGGAAAAAAAAGTGGGTATTTTATAAGTCCAAAGACTCATTCAATTTACAAAGGATAAGGCAAGAGTATGAATTAATGTCTGATACTCTTCTCTTCAGGTTTCCTCAGGATCTTGAAAAGGGTGAGAACTGATGAGATGAATGTGAATAATGTTTCTGGGTCAGGCAATGCCAGCAACCACTGGTATCCATAAATACATTAAGCTTTAGAAAATCCTTCACATGATTCAAGTTAACTTTTTGTTGAAAAATCACACATAAAGCTATCGATGTGACCTTCATACTTCATGAGTGAAGGTTACAAAAAGTATTAAAGAATATCTCTCAGTGATCTGACCTTTACACTTCATGTATCTGTCTCTGAAAAATACCTAAAGATCCATCTTTTAAATTTCTCCTTGAATTTTAGATTTTTGATAGCACCATTGTCTTACTTTTGCTGCTGTAGCAGAAATACAACAAATGGGTGGATGACTTTAACAAAGAGAAATTTATTTGCTCACCTTTTAAGAGACCAGCAGCCCGAAATCATAGTGCTGGCTCTAGAAGAACGTTTTCTCTTTGTGTTGGCTTTGGAGGAAGGTCCTTATGTCTTTTGAGGTTTTGTTCCTGGCCTATTTTCACATGGCTTGTATTCTCTCTGCCCCCATCTCTGCTTGTTCCTTTTATATCTTTTAAGAGTTTTACTTAAATCATACACTATGTTAATCCCACCTTGCTAACATAAAAGACAGCTTTTTCTCAAATGAGATTATAAACACAAGCATAGAAGTTAGGATTTATACCACATATTTCTCGGGGACATAATCCAACCCATGACATTCCACCTTTTGCTTCCTCTCCAACTGACTCGACAGCACTTAACAACAACAACAACAACAGTAGAGGTAAATGAGGTTTTCTCTATAAATTAGTGCTTGATTTTATATGAAAAAGTAACTATTTGCTTCCATAGATAAGACACAAAAGGTAAGATCTAGCAACTATTTGTTACCGAGTCTAAAATTTAATAATGATCTCTTCTCTAACTCTTTGAAGTACATGCTTTTATATTCTAAAGAGACCAAGTTAACATTTAAGTCAATGCATGTTATTGTTGTTGGGTGCTGTTCAGTATGTTCTGACTCATGTTGTTGTTGTTAAGTGCCATTGAGTTGGTTCCGACCCATAGCAACCCGGAACAGGGTTTCTGAGGCTGTAAATCTTCACTGGAGCAGAAAGCCTCAACTTTCTCCCATGGAGCAGCTGGTAGTTTTGAACTGCTGACCTTGCGGTTTGCAGCCCAATTTGTAACCACTACTAGCGACCCTGTAAAATGTTTCTGAGGTGTGGCAGGTGGGTGTGAACCACCGTCCTTGTGGTTCAAACTGACCTTGTGGCTCAGTGCTTATCCTACAGCACCACACCAGGACTCCATATTCACAATAACATATTTATAAAAATAGATTTCCCTGAGTAAAATAAAGATAGAAAATCAGGAACATTTTTCTTCTTCTTTGGGTTTTGCTAAGTAAGTATGTTAGAATTTTTATTGGTACATCTGTGCAATGACATATTGATGAAAAAGTGAATCCTATGTTAGCTCTGTCAACACACTGGCCCTGAAGTAACACATTTAAAAAACAAGTAAATTAGCTATTTCTGTGTTTATTTTATTTTATTTTAGGATTGTGTCTGAAAACAACTTCACTTGAAAAGATATATTTTGTGTGACATATTGTTAACCCTTTTCCTGTGAGACTGTGTGACTTGGAATGGCCCCAACTTCTCACTCACTCCTCACTCCAGTCTGTGGACAGCCGCCTCCAGCCTCCAGGATCATTTACATATATCCTTATTGTCAAGCTGACAAATGACCTTTTTTCATGAGGTCTGGCTCACTGCCCTTGCCCCCAGGCTATAATCTACTTGCCAAAGTCCTACTTGGCTGGAGTGACCCCACTCAGTTGCAGTTGTCTAGTGTTGATGCGATTGTTGTGAAGATCAGCAAGAAAAATGTCCTGTGGGCTTCCTTTGGGAGCCAGTTATACAATGAGCGAGGATACCTGCTGGAAGCCTGGTCAACAGAATATCCTCCTCACAAACAGACCCCTACAGGAAATAACTTCCAATGAAGTGGCAGCTGAGGAAATATTTACTGAGAACTTACAGTCTCTCCTAGGCCTTTGAACTTAGTCCTTTCCTATAGTTTGGTTACAGGTTATTGTTGTTGTTAAGTGCCTTAGAGTTGATTCCAACTCATAGTGACCCAGTATAGGGTTTCTGAGGAGTGACTGTGAGTTTGAACTGCCGACCTTGTGGTTCAAAGCAACCTTGTGGTCCTGCAGCTATGCTACAGAGGATGAAATATAGTATGCATCATTATGCCCGATTTTACTAATGAACATGCCATACCATAGTTATGACAGGCTGCCTAGGATTCCACATCTAGTGATGAGAAGGGTCAGAACCCAAAGCCAAGTCTTCTGACCAACCCCCCCAAAAAAAATTTTATCTTAAGATGATAGGGTATACATTTAAAAAAATTAAGATGAAAAGGGTCTCCTGACTCCAACTGCAATCATTCTTCCATTTGACTACAGCTGCCCCAGTAATAGGAAAGAAAGATCCAGTGATGGACAGTTATGGATGGAACCCATGCAGAGACTGTGTACACAGCTCTGGGTTTCACACACTGGGCTAATTATGAGCTTCTAGAATCTTCCCATTTTTGAATAGGGCTATTTGTAAAACTTGACCCATTGTGTGGAATTGATTCTGACTTCTAGTGACCTGAGATGACAGAGTAGAACTGCCCCATTGGATTTCCATAGGATTTCTAAGCACTTGGCCACTGCTCCTCCATGGCTCACTCTTAATTTTGGTGCCTATTCATAGTTCTAAATTATTCAGTAGTTTCTAGTAGGGATATGTAGGAGCAAAGCACTACAAGGTTGGTGCTTCAAATCCACCAAATGTACCTTAGAAATCCTATACAGGGTCCTTGTGGGTCAGAACTGATTTGATGGCAATTAATAATTAACAACAACTGCATGTTATATATTATTTGAAAGACTTCTACACAGATGCAGGAATCTAGAGGTAGTCAGGTGAAACACTTGAGTTTCACTCTTGACTATGCCACACTATAACTGTGAAACTTTGGGCATACTGTTCTGTTCTATTCCCCTCTGCCTCAGTTAACCTACTAACATTAGTTAACTAACCATTACACAACATGTGAAGAAGTGATACCTGGAGAAAATAATGGGGGACTGTCGAAGAAGAACCACAACCGTAGAGAAGATGGCAAAGAATAAACTAGCCATCACCATATAGGTGCTGAAAGTAGAAAATGGGGTTTAATGGATCAGAGCAGGAGACTTTATTATTTATGGCACAATTAGATTAATTGTGTTGCCCCAAGTTCTGGGGGTGATACAGTGGGCCTGCATGCATGCTATCCATATAGCAGGTTTGTGCTGAAGCTGTGAAACTCAAAGTTAAGGGCCTAGCATGTTTATAGGAAGCAATAAGCAAGCCTGCTCCTTGTTTGGAGGGAGATGCTAAATTATCTCTCAAGATGGCCAGCTGTAAAAACTGTCCTGAGAGATGGCCCTGGTAAAAGAATGGAATCGTAACACATCAACACAATATGTAGGATCACAGGAGGTCCAGAAGGATTGCCTTCTAAAAGGAACTATATCCCATCTGAGTTCTACCTAAACTTCTTTTAGGAAATTATATTCCTGGCAAGACCGGAAAACAAAATTAGTAGGAGATAATCAGGCACAGGGAAATGTGGGAGAGACGATCCTGGGCAGAGGGAATAACATGCACAATGTCAGACTAGGTTACTTGGAAATCGAGGGAAGCTGAAGGACACGGAATGAGAAGGCGTGATAGACCAGGGTGGATAGTTCAGGACCTGGCTGGCTATATTAAATTTTTTGTTTTTTATATTCAGATTAGTAGGATGTTATTGAGGAGATTTAAGCAGTAAACATGGGCCTGTTTATTGGAATAATGAAGCTATTCTTTAGAATTTTGTAAGAAGACATTTTTGTGTGTAATTATGGTTGTAAGTGAGGCAATGAAGTGGCTTAGCTCATTTGCGGTAGGGTTCATGTTTGCTTTGAGAAATTTCTGATTAACCAAAAAAGTAGCAAAAATTCTATTCAAATACAGATAGTCCCTGACTCACAACAGCATTCCATTCCAATGACTCTGTTATCATCAGTTCTGACATCAATCAAATGTCTCATTTGGTTTTAGCCCTCATTATTATTGCCTTTCTTATCAGTATCTTTGAAAATCTATTTGTCTTTGGTATAAGAATGATAACATTAGAAACTTACATGCAGCAACATTGCATGCTGTTGTTGTAAAGTGCCATTGAGTTGGTTCCAACTCATAGCGACCCTGTATCTGGGTTCCAAGGAGCATCTGGTGGGTTTGAACTGCCAACCTTGTGATTCACACTCCAGTGCTTACTTATCCTACAGCACCACACCAGGAGTCCATTTGTATGTTGCTGTTATTTAGTGCCGTGGAGTCGGTTCTGACTCATAACTACCCTATGTAGGGTTTCCAAGGAGCGGCTGGAGCATTTGAACCGCCAGCCTTGCATTTCAAACCTACTTGTGGCCCAGTGCATATCCTACTACATAGTTGTTGTTGTTGTTGTCAAGTGCCATCGAGTCGGAATCGACTCATAGTGACCCCATGCACAGCAGAACGAAACAATGTCCAATCCTGGGCCAACCTCACTACCGCTGCCACACTTGAGTCCATCAATGATGCCACCTGGCCAATCCATCTCATTAGGGGTCTTCCTCTTTTTCTCTGACCCTCCACCTTACCCAGCATGACATCCTTCTCCAGCGACTGTTTCCTCCTGACAACATGTCCAAAGTAGGAGAGACAAAGCTTAGCCATCTTGGCCTCCAAGGAGCACTCTTGCTGCACTTCTTCCAAAACAGATCTGTTGGTTCTTTTGGCAGTCCATGGCACTTTCAGCATTCTCCTCCAACACCACAACTACATAGTATATATTAATAATTATAAGACATACCAAAAAACCAAAACAAACAACAACAACAAAAAAAAAACCCTTAGACATTTATAGTAAGTTTCGTAGTAATTCCAATGTGTTATAAATCAGGAACTACCTATATTACTATGAAAAAGTATAAAATTTTCAATTAATTAAAATAGACTACATTGTATGTTTGAGTCCTCATGTGGCATTGTAGGATAAACACTGGTTTTTTAACTGCAAGATTGACAGTTCAAACCCACTAGGCTCCTTGGAAACCCAATATAGGGTCACGATGGGTGACAACTGACTCAATAGCAATTAATGAACAACAACATGTTATTTCTTATTTGAATAAACTCTATTTCCATTATGTACTTGATTTTTGTGCATTAATTACTAACCAAAAACATATTTTTCTCCCTAAGAAACTGAGCACATATTATATGCAGGGCACTATGACTGGCCCTTCTGGAAATATGGTTGGGATTTAATTATATTAAGTCATGAATTTAGTTACTTTTAATAAACAAACTGTTCATGATGACATATTCAAATATGTTCTATACCCTTTGATTACTGTCCTTATAATTTAGTCAGCTCCAGTTGCATCTCTTTCTTATTGCAAAAGGAAATAAAAATAAAGGGTCTATGTTCTCTTTTAGTCTATCTGCTATTAAGTTTGTTTGAATAACAAGAAGGATGGAATAAGCACTTACCATTTTACTCAGACCTTATGAGCCCTACTTCTGTAGAGTCTAGCCACATTATTTTACTTTTCTGTTTCTTCCGTTTGAAAAGCTGGTTGTCACAATTTCTTGACATGCCTCCAGTCAAAATACCTGGTTAAAAATATTTTAAAGTTTGCTGTCATGCTGTCACCTGGATTGATTATGGTTCAATCTATTCATGAGTGTCACTGAAGATTGTCTGGAGGTGAAAACTGCTAGTTGTTAGAACTCCAAGAGAACATGGGATCTTGTATTTCTTGGTGGTGGTATCCACAGTCCTGAGGGTGGTGAGCGAGAAGTCTGTATCATTAGGTATTGATGATGGTCCATGTGAATGTAGTAGGTTCTCACCTAGAAATCATGTACCGAGATAGCAGGTTTTTAATTTTATTTTACATTAGGAACACATTGCAAAGTAATGGCCACAAATCTGTAATATTGGCTTCCTCAAGCTCCATTGACTCTTTTTATAGTCTTAATCTGACTATTTACAACCATTTTTTATAAATTATATAGTCTGAGCATGCCCTAAATATATGCTTTTGAGATATGGTCTTATAATTCTTATAAAAGGGGCCTTTAAAAAGTTTGTGGAAACATGAAAGTAAAAGACGGTGGTATTTTTTTCATGAACTTTTTGAAGCCCCCTGGGATTTTTAGTCTTGGTAGTTTAATTGGCCATTTGTTTGTCATAATCATGCCCAATTTTCTGTGAAAATAAATGATTAAATCACATTTGGGAAACTTTTGGCTATGTTATTGCTCTTGTCAGCCTCTGAATTTTTTTTTTTTTTAAATCAATGTTTTATTGTAAATTATGTGAAAGTTTACATGGGAGAACATTAGTTTTACATTCATTCTATCGTATATCGTTTCATTGCCATGGTTACAATCCTCTCCATGCATCATCAACCAACCAAAGGGTATACCCTGCAAGCCTGCTCCCCCCTCCCCCAGCCCCAGTCATCAACACACAGCCCCTCTCCCTCTCTGGATCTCAAGTCCCCAGCTGCTCCATCTCTCCACGTCATCGTCTCTGCCTCCATCTCAGGCATCACTGCTTCTCTGGGTAGGGTCCCACTCTCCGCTCTTCTCCATTGATGGTCCTAGGGACCTCCGCTCCTAGACTGAAAAGGTCATCACTCCCGTCCTTACTATAAAACGTCTACCTTTACATTTCCAACCCTCACAATCAGTCCTGATAGCAATTATTCACTATTGTATCACAAGAGGCCTATCTGCATTTCATTTCATCAGCCCTTCCTAGACAGATTGGATACTACTCACTGGAGATTCTACCTTCCTCCACACCCTCTGGATCTAGGTTCCCTCTAGAAAGCTTGTAAACCAGTCACTTCTTACCTTTGTATCCCTCCCCCCATTTTGGGTAGCCAATGTCCAAGTTGCCCATCCTGTCTACTCTGTCTGTGGACAGGGTGGGAATGATTCTTGCAGTAAGAATTTGTTTCCTCTTTTGAACTACTGCATCTATAGGTGTAGGTCAAGTTCATCAAATTGTATAAGATTACTCTTTTTTCCCTCTTCTTTCTTCTTCTGGTTGAGCTCTGATCATCCAGTCATTGAAGCCAGGTCAAGTGGATATTATCTGCAAGTGTGGGTGTTCTTACACATATCCCCTCTCTTCTTATCAGCTGGATGCTTCACTCTAGTCCTCTGTGGCTGTGTCACTGACTCTGGGCCCAAGAGTCCCCAGGTCTTGCCACACTGCTGGCCGACCAGGTTTCCACCTGGGTTCACAAGAATCTATTGAACATTGTAGCAGCCACTGAATTTTTACAGTCATAATCTTACCTCAACTCTTGGGATGGAGAACTTGCATTTTTAGAACAAAACCCTGAAGTCACCATCTCAGTGTCACCTAGCCAACAACGAGGTGTGAAGAAGTCACTCATCACATCTTTGGTAGATGATGCTTAAAAAGCTGTGAGCCATGTGGTCCAAAGCAAGTCCACATTTAAAGGGTCATGGTCCAAATAAAAATCCTTTCTGTGTTTCACTCATTTAAAGAGATACAAATACTGACCAACACAAATTCTTAGGGTTCTTTCTATTATGAGTAGTTAGAGTTATCTGATAGATTCTTATTCCCTACCCAGAAAACCAAAACAAAACAGAAAAAAATTTAAAACCTCCTTTCTCATCAATGCTGACCTTTTCTCCAGCACCTGTATAATAATACAGTTCCTCAACTTTTCATTATTCTTTTCTGCATGAGGCCTCATTATATACTATATGCCTCCTCACCACAAATGCTCCAGGAGCATTGTACTTATTCTCTGACTATTTTAAACTCAAGACTAAACAATAGATGCCTGAGTGAACTTTACAGTTTTGATGGAGGAGAGAAGGCTATAAAACTACACAGGTAAATAATTATCTCCAAAGTAGGTAGAAAGCAGACTTGACTTCAAAATTCTAAACTGTTCATTCTTACTGTGATTATAGGAACATTGGAGCTAGAAAGTATAAAAGAAGTCAGGGGGAAAACTGATGTTCTGATATATGAAGTGATCCATCCATGTTTGCATTTTTAGTCTCTCACAGATCCAGGAAATACACTAAGCCTCTTGATCATAAATTCTTAACAATCGTTGGGCAAAATAGTTGTTCGCAGGTTCTTCAATTATGTTCAAGCATCCTCTAGACTTGAAAGTTTGGTGTATCAAGCACAGAAAATCATCTAGCAAACCATTGGTATCACTTAGGAAGCTTGGGAATCCCTGTTACTTACCTGAGCACAACAGTGTTGTTGTTGCTGTTAAGTGCCATCGAGTTGGTTCTGACCCATAGGGACCTTGTATAGAATTTCTAGGAGCATCTGGTGAGCTTGAACCACCGACCTTGCAGTTCAAACAGGTTTGCAGTCTGGCGCATTAACATACAGTGCCACACCAGGACTCCAGTGTTAGGGCTGACAAATCCTCTCATGCACTTAATCTCACAGGTCCTTGTGTAAGGTAAGAATGCAGGTATTACTAACACTATTTGACAGTAACAGCTCCTGGTCACATTTGAATCACAACTAAATCCCCAGATCTTTTGACTTTTTCTCAGCATTACTACTATATTCTGCTTACACCACACACACACACACACACACACACACACACACACACACACACACACACACACATCACTTCTTATGCATGTAGTGGATCTTGTAAAATGGGCAGGATGTTACAAGATCTTGGTACCTTCTTTAAGTGGAAAAAACAACTTTAGTATCTGTAAGCCAAAAGTCAAGCCTACTGCTTGATTCCAACACACCTAGTGTCCCGATAGGACAGAGTAGAATGGCTACTTAGGATTTCCAAGATAGCAACTCTTCATGGAAGCAGATAGCCTCAG
>NW_006408561.1:2089191-2097000 GCF_000296735.1 Chrysochloris asiatica
TTTTCCCCTTTGCCCCCTCCTTTTTTTTTTTTTTTTTTCTTTTCAGCTGTCTCACTTTGAGCCTGAAATGATGAGATCACCTTCTGGTTCCTTTCATTGGTGTTATTCAGGTTAGCAGAAAATTCTACCTCCTTCATCTGTCAGGAGCTTCTGTCTTTTGCTTTCTTTGAAATCTGACCTCTGAACAAGGCTGTAACATCCAGAAAATAGTAGTTGAATTGATTTATTTCAGATTGTTGCTATGGTGATTCCCTACCATATAGAAAGAAAATGAGGAAGAGAAACAAGTGTGTTGAAGAGAATGCAGGAGAAGGGGATCAAATGAAGGAAAATGCGTGAAGGATTGTGGAGGGCATTTTATGGCCTAACTATCTACCACTGGTAGAATCAAATATCTTCTCAGTTTACTATTAATTTACCCATGTTGTTGTTGCTGTTAAGTGCCATCAAGTCAGTTCCAACTCATAGCAACACTGAATAGGATTTCTAAGGAGCAGCTGGTGGCTTTGAACTACAGACCTTGTGGTTAGCAATCCAATGCCTATCCTACAGCTCCACACCAATTTCTTCCTGTTGTTGTTAAGTGCCACTGACCCTATATAGAGTTTCCAAGGAGTGACTGCTGGGTTTGAACCACTGCTTAGCAATCCAAAGCAACCAGTGCTTATCCTATAGTGTCACATAGTGATCACCAAACAATCTATGTGCATTTAGAGAAGTAGCAATAAAGTGTTTTTATTACATGGGTAGAAAAATATATTTTGTTTGAGTAGCTTTCCATAAGTCTTTTTATTTAGGAGTTATCAGTAATCAATAACCAGTTGCCCTCAACTCACTTTCAATTTATGGCAACATCCTGTGTTACAGATTGGAACTGTACTCCATAGGTTTTCCATGGCTGTGATGTCTTGAAAATAGATTGCCAATCCTTTTTTCTGAGGTGTTTCTGTGGAGATTTGAACTATCAATCTTTTGGTTAGTAGTCAAGCTCTTATTCTATAGGAATAAAATAGTGCAACAGAAAATATATTGATTATTGAAAAAGCTCAACTTGATTGTTGGTGTGGACTTCTGTCGAGTCAGTCCCAACTCATAGTGACTCTGTATAGGGTTTTCAAGGAGCACCTGGAGGGTTTGAACTACTGATCTTGTGGTTAGCAGTCCAGTGCTTATGCTACAGTGTCATGCCAGGACCCCTTGATTATGCTTTATTAACTATTATTTTTAAATCATGGATAAAGACTTATCTGGAGAAAAAGTAGATGAATGAATAAAGCCATTTTTATGTATTGATTCATTTCACCTACTTGGCATCTATTTCACAGATGTTTATTGATCCTAATACCAAGGTTTGAATATATATTGATGAATTAAATAAATACTAATACATTTGCTGTTGTTGTTGCTAAGTGTCATCTAATCAGTTCCGGCTCATAAGCAACCCTATAGAGTTTCTGAGGCTGTACATTTTTACGTGAACAAAACTCTCATATTTCTCCCACATCAAAACATTTAGCAAGTATTTATAGAGCATTAACTATATACATAAGGAGCTCTGGTAGCGTAGTGGTTACGAATCGGGCTGTGAACCTTAAGGTCAGCGGTTCGAAACTACCAGCCGCTCCGCAGGAGAAAGATGAAGGCTTTCTACTCCCGTAAAGATTTACACCTTTGGAAACCCTGTACATGGTCGCTATGGGTCGGAACCGACTCGATGGCACTTAACAACAACAACAACAACTATATACATAGAATCCTGGTATGGTGCTGTGGTATAAAGCACTGGACTGCAAGGTTAATTTGAATCACAGGTCAGTAGTTCAAACTCACCAGGTGCTCCTTGTAAACAGGGTCGCTATGAGTCGGAACCAACTTGACGGCACTTAACAACAACAAAAACAACAGTATGCAATATATCATATAGGTGAGTGTGGAATTGCAGAGCAGAATAATATCTGTCCCTAAAATTATTACAATCTGGAATCTAGTGAAGAGTTTAGATCCATACCCATCACAAATGCAGAATATGACCACCACAGGTATCACATAGCTAGTTCTTCCTAAAAGCTATAAAGGCTATATTTAGGAGAAAGCTAAAGGGCAAATAGGATTTTGATAGGTGTGAGTGAGTGCATAGAATGAAGTGGAGGAGAAACCTGTGGGAAATTGACACATTTGAGATTGGAAAAGGATAGTGGCATTGTCCTCTAGACCTTGGAAATTGATGACCTTTATGGAAACCCTCTTCAATATCTGCTCACATCATTGGTCTTTTGAAGGTAGGGCAAATTAATGCTCTTGGTTTGTGAGGAGCTCAGGTTTGGAAGGCTGTGGAAATAAACATTTGGAGCTTCTTAAAATCAGAGCCCTGGTGCGGCATTATAGGATAAAGCACTAGACTACCAGGTTGGTGGTTCAAACTCACCAGCCACTCCTCAAAAATCCTATACAGGGTCTCTATGAGTCAGAACCAACTCAATGGTATTTTACAACAACAACAAAAATCAGAGTGGGGAAAGAGAGGAAGCCAGTATAAATGCAATAAGATAGATAGAAGCAATGTACAGTCATTCTGTCCATAACCACAAGTATTATTTTCTGAATTCTCTACCTGATAGAAGGAGGATTGGTGGTATAGTGAGTTATGTATTGAGTTGCTAACCATACTGTCAGCAGTTTAAGTCCACCAGTTGCTTTGCAGGAGAAAGATGAGGCTCTCTGCTTGCACAAAGATTAAAACTCTCAGAAACCGTATACACGTTGATATGAGTTGAAAATCAATAGCTATGGCACAAAACCACCACCACAACTACTTTTCCCATAAGGCAATGGTTAAATGCTTGGCTCCTAACTAAAATGTCTGATATTTGACTCACCCATCTACAACATTAGAAAAAAGAGTGGAGAATCTCCTCCTATAACAACTACTACAGCATTGGAAACCCTTTGAGACAGTTTTACCTATGAGTAAGAAACTATTTGACAGCAAAACCATTTCCTCTAAAGTGGCCCTTGAAGTTTACTTAGATTTCAGCCATACTAAAGAATTGAAAGAGGGGAGTTTCATTTCTTCACTTCATAATAAAGTCTCTCATAAATACATTGTACCAATAAAGGGATAGTGCCATAGACAGCAAGGGTCTATGCTCTTTTTTAAAAGCCTGGCTTTGATATTTACTCTATGTGTAACCATAGACAAACCATTTAACTTCTTGCAAACTTAGATCTCTCATTTGTTAGAATTAAATAGTCATTAACCAAAACAATCCACAAGAGCATGATATTAGAATTGGAAAAGATTGGAATGGTTTAAAATATATTTTTAGATGTGTAAATAAAAGTCTCAAACATAAGGAACTATGTTAATTGACACTTCATTAATTTATAATTGCTTCCGACTCATAGCAACCTTAGAGAGAGTTTCTGAGACTGTGACTTGTTACTGGAGCAGACAGCTTCATTGTTCTCTCTTGGAGTGACGGGTGGGTTTGAATTGCTGACTTAGTAGTTAACAGTACAGTACTTATCCTACAGTGCCCCAAAGTCTTCTGACTAAGAATTTTGTGATTCCTTCACATTTTTCAACCAAGATTATTCAAATAGTCACATGCTGTCAGGCAGACTCAACTTCCTAAGACTTCATTACTATTAAAAATATGCTTTGAAGAATGATCATAAATAATTAAAATGAAAATCAATTATTCAAATAAATGAACAAAACTCTATCCTTGCTTTTCATACAGTATTTTTCAGCATATAAGAACTCAGTAACATTCTACTTTCAATGCTAGGATTTAGCCTTGAGAAAATTCTATTCATTTGTTTCAAGTTTATATAATTTTCCTTTAATATGTCAAAGGATAATTTATGCTAGTTTTTATTAGAGTCAAATATTCATATCAAAATGAGGTTCCCATTTGAGCTCCTTTCATTTAAGAATGGAAGAATAGACAAAAGCATTTGCTTCATGGAAAAAGGCATGATTTATTTATTTGCTCTTTGAATTTAGACTGAGTTAAGAATATTCATTAAGGAATAGGGGCTATCATTTTCAGCAGGTTGTAAAATATGTGTTCAATGGAAACTGCGCGTTTATTTTTCAATCATGGCTTTCACTGCTACTATTCTTGATGACATCTCGAGGGAATCATAGGTTATTTTCTTACATCAAGACAAAAACCTCAAGACTTCTTAAGAACAAAGGCCAATTTTTCTGAGATATCTGTCCTGCCACTCAGAACTTTATATGTATATTAGGGGGCTGAGCTGCATCTAGAATCTGAAATATCCTGAAAACTGACTTTGAGACTGTAGTGCAGTGAATGGCTAAGTGTTGAGTTTGATTTCCCTTTCACCTTGTGAAGTCATAGGAGATTAGACACAGTCTCCAGGCTCTTGTTTGCAGTTGGTGTCAGGAAGGGGATTCATTGCAATGGCTCCAAACTAATGAAAACATGGGATTTTATAAGAGAAAGAACAAAAGGGTATGGAAAGTGAAACTGTTGATCTTATATTGTTACTTTGGTTGTTAATACCTATAATGGCTGAAAACATGGCAAAGAGATGTTAAGCCGAAGTCCAGGGGAGAAAAGCTGCTACTTGAGCCACCAGGAGCAAAAGACAAGCCAGCAAAGCAAGACCAAGACGACTGATCCAACCTGCCAGAGGCCCAAGTTATGTGCATATGAATAGAGATACATTCTAGGGATGACAGTGGTGTGACATGGTGTAGAGTTTCTACTCAGAGCCACCCTGCAGAGGGTTTCTGAGGTTGTAAATCTTTATGGGAGCAGAAAGCCTCATTGTTCTCCCATGGAACAGCTGGTAGTTTTGAACTGCTGACCTTGAAGTTAGCAATTTGACTCATAACTATTACACTACCAGAACTACTTTTATGTTGTTGTTGTTGCTGCTAAGTGCCATTGAGTCAGTTCTGACCCATTTGTTGTTGTTGTTAGGAGCCATTGAGTCAGTACCAATTCATAGCAACCTTATGCACAGCAGAATGAAACACTGCCCGAGCCTGGGCCAACCTCACTTTTGTTGTCATGCTTGAGTCCATTGATGCTGCCTCTTGGCCAATCTGTCTCGTTGGGGGTATTCCTCTTGTTCTCTGACCCTCCATCTTATCAAACATGATATCCTTCTCCAGCGACTGGTCCCTCCTGGCAATATCCCAAGTATGAGAGATGAAGTTTGGCAATCCTGGCCTCCAAGGAGCACTCTGGGTACACTTTTTCCAACATGGATCTATTGGTTCTTTTGGCAGCCCATGGCACTTTCAATATTCTCCTCCAACACCATAACTCAAAAACATCAATTCTTCTGTGGTCTTCATTATTAACTGCCCAGCTTTCACATGCATATGAGGTTACTGAAAAACCATGGCTTGGGCCAGGCACACCTCAGTCCTCATGCTGACATCTTTGCTCTTCAACACTTTAAAATGGTCTTGTGCAACAGATTTGCTTAATGAAATACATCATTTGATTTCTTGATTGCTGCTTCCATTAGTGTTGATAGTTGACCCAAGAAGAATGAAGTCCTTGACAGCTACAATCTTTTCTCCATTGATAAAAAGTCGTTTATTGGTCCAGTGGTGAGGATTTTTGTTTTCTTTACATTGAGATATAATCCATACCGAAGTCTGTGCTCTTTGATCTTCATCACTAAATGTTTTAAGTCCTCTTCAATTTCAGCAAGCAAGGTTGTGTCATCTGCATATCAGAGGTTGTTCTTTAGACAGGTAAGATACAACTATACACATGGACCTCATCAGATGGAATACATAGAAATCAAATTGACTACATCTGCAGAAAGAGACAATGGAAAAGTTCCATATCATCAGTCAAAACAAGGCCAGGGACAGACTGTGGAACACACCATCAATTACTATATGCCAATTCACACTGAAGCTGAAGAAAATGAAAACAAATGCATGAGAGCCAAAATATTGACCTTGAATATAATCCATATGAATTTAGAGATCATCTGAAGAACAGATTTGATACGTTAAACACTAAAGACCAAAGACCAGAAGAGTTGTGGGATGACATCAAGAACATCATACATGAAGAAAGCAAAAAGTCATTAAGAAGACAAGAAAGAAAGAGAAGGTCAAAATGGAAGAAACACTGAAACTAGCTCTTCAGCATAGAGATGTTAAAGCAAATGGAAAAAATGAGGAGGTCCAAGAGCTGAACAGAATATTTCAAAGATCGGATCAAGAAGATAAACTCGAATATTACAACAAAATGTGCAACAATCTAGAGAATCAGAAAACCAAAAAGGAAGAACACGCTCAGCATTTCTCAAGCTGGGGGAACTGAAGAAAAAATGCAAGCCTCAACTTTCATTATTGAAAGTTTTTCTGGGCAAATTATTGAATGATGCAGCAAGCATCAAGAGAAGATAGAAGGAATACACAGAGTAACTGTACCAAAAGGAAATAGTTAATAGTCAACCGTTTCAAGAGGTAGCATATGACCAAGAGCCCATGATACTGAAGGAGGAAGTCCAAGGTGTATTGAAGGAATTGGCAAAGAACAAGGGACCAGGAATTGATGAAATAAAAATTGAAATCTTTCAAGAAAGTGAGGCAGCACAGAAGGCACTCACTCATCTCTGCCAAGAAATTTAGAAGACAACTATTTGGCTGACTGATTGGAAGAGATCTGTATTTGTGCCCATTCCAACCCATAGCGACCCTGCATATAAGGTTTCTGAGGAGTAACTGGTGAGCTTAAACAGCCGACCTCGCAGTTCAAACTGACTTTACAGTCCAGCACATTAACCCACAGTGCCACAGCAGAACTCCACCAGAGCTTCTTAGAAAAGAGAAAATTAAACTAGGGTGTTTTACATAGTAAATGTTTCTCCTACCTGTTGTTGTTATTGTTGTTATGTGCTGTTGAGTTGGTTCCAACTCATAGTGACCCTGTATAGGGTTTCTGAGAAGTAACTGGTGAGTTTGAACCACTTAACTTGTGGTTCAAAGCAACCTGGCAGTCCAGCACATTAGCCCACAGCACCACACCAAGACTCTTGTCTCCTACCTAGTATTGTAAAATAGAGATACATGTGTAATAAAAATGAATATTGGATATGATTATAGAAATCTTGTAAGCCTGAATTCAGCCTATACTTGATTGGATATTGTTAAAGGGGAGTTAGAAATTTCCCAAAAGGAACAGGTTTTATTTTAAGGCAGTAGCTAGTATAAAGCTTCAGTAAATTTGCATTTGAAAAAGCATTCAGACCCACTCAGAGCTGCTGAGAGAATAAGAGATTTACATTTGAAGGAAAAAACCTGTAGGAAAAAAACCCCCAAAACTGGCAGTTTGGCTTTTTGAATTTCAAGCAAGTGGTTTGCCATTAAGAAAAGTCCATGCCCACCAAAGAAAACCCTCTTCTAGGCCTAGAAGTTAAAGGAAGTCAGTGAGGAGACAGCCTGGTGTGCTCAATGTCTTGACTTCCTGGGTCTACTTGTTAAGTGGAAGTGGGGAAGTGCGGAAATGAGCAGATGATTGAGTCTGGACATATTCCATTGGCACCTCTTTACGTGGTCCACAGAGACAGGCTAGAGATGAGAAAGAAGAGAAAAGATTGACTAGTTTAAAATTAGGGAGGTGTATGGACTCTTGGCACATACCTTGTGCATGTGGACTAGGGATGAGACAGAGAGAAGAGACCAATGGGGCTGAAGTGCAGAGAGATGTCTGTGGACTCCCTAGCTTCCAGCTTGTATCCATTTGGACTAGCTTGCCTGGCTAGGACTGAGTTTACCAGAAACCAACCATAAGTCAAATG
>NW_006408561.1:2097920-2100268 GCF_000296735.1 Chrysochloris asiatica
GAAGTGCTCTGGAATATCAGTTCTTTTCAATTGAAGTGTTTTACTTTATTAGAGAAAGTAAATGTTTCTCCTACCTGCTGTTGTTGTTATGTTGTGCTGTTGAGAATTATAACTTGTTAACTTCCCTAATAACCCAATAACTGAGTTTTGTCTGTGAGTTTTATATGACCATTGCCAAGAATTATCAAACCCTGCTGAGAAGTAGAGAGTGTGGTGGGAGGGAAGTTTGGTGTCAGAATTAGTAAGAAAAGTTGGAGGGTGGAGGCATGTCTGAACTCAGTCTCATAGGAATTGGTCTTGGGCAAATACTGATAATGATTTTCCTTCTCCCTGCTTGGGAAGCTGAAGGAGGTCAGATGGTACCACCATATATTTTTGCAGCGTGACCTTAGATAAATCTTAGTGGTATTTTTAGCAATTTCATTTTATGATGGAACTTAGGTTGGGTGGCCATTGGGGAGTGGTTACAGAGAGGGAAGCAATATATTATTGTTGTTAGGTGCCATTGAGGCAGTACAGACTCATAGTGACCATAGGCACAACAGAATGAACCACACTACCTGGTCCTACACCAACCTCACAATCTTTGCTACATTTGAGCCCACTGCTGTTGACACTGTGCCAATCCATCTCATTGGGGGTCTTCCTATTTTTCTCCAGCCCTCTACTTTACCAAACATTTTATCCTTCTCCAGGGATTGGTCCCTCCTGAAAACATGACCGAAGGATGAGAGACAAAGTCTGGCCACCCTGGCTTTCAAGGAGTATTCTGGCTGTACTTCCATCAACACAGAGTGGTTTATACTTTTGACAGTCCATGGTACTTTTAATATTCTCCTCAAACACCATAGCTCAAATGCATCAATTTTTCTGTGTTTTTTCTTATTCACTGTCCAACTTTCATATGCATATGAGTTAACTGAAAATACCATGACTTGGGTCTTGTAAAAGATGTCAAATTACATCTTTATTCTAGAATACTTTAAAGGGATCTTGTGCAGCAGATTTGCCCAATGTCTTGACTAATGCTTCCATGAGTGTTGATGGTTGATCCAAGCAAAATTAAGTCTTTGAAACATCAATATTTTCTCCATTTAAATGGGTGTTGTTTATTGGTACAGTGGTGAGGATTTCTGTTTTCTTTACATTGAGGTGCAACATATACTGAAGGCTGTGGTCTTTGATCTTCATCAGTAAGTATGTTAAGTCGTCTTCACTTTCAGCATGCAAAGTTGTATCATCTTTGCAGCATATTGCAGGCTGTTAATGAATCTTCCTCCATTCCTGATGCACATTTTTCTTCATATAATCCAGCTTCTCAGATTATGTGCTCAGCATATAGATTGAATAAGTATGGTGAAATAATACAACCCTGACACACATCTTTCCTAATTTTAAAACCATTTGTTGTTCCCTTGTTCTGTTCAAACAACTGCCTCCTGGTCTAGGTACAGGTTCTTCATGAGCTCTATTAAATATTCTAGGTATACTCATTCTCCACATTGTTGTCCATTGCTTTTTATGATTCACACAGTTAAGCATCTTCCTTCTCTTCTTTCAGCCAGGATCCATCTCATTTCAGCAATGATATCGCTTGTTTCATGGCCTCTTCTGAATCCAACTTGAACCTCTGGAAGTTCTCTGTCAATGGTTGCACCTGGTTTTGTAGTATCTTTAGCAACATTTTACTTGCATGTGATATTAATGATATGTCTGATGATTTTCACATTATGTTAGGTCACCTCTCTTTGGAATGGGCACAGATACAGATCTCTTCCAGTAAGTTAGTCAAATTTTTGGCAGAGATGAATGAGTTCCTATAATATTGTATCAGTTTGTTGAAGGATTTCAATTTGTATTCCATCAATTCCCAGTGCCTAGTTCTTTGCCAATTCCTTCAATGCACCTTGGACTTCTTTCAGTATCATTGGCTCTTGATCATATGCTACCTCTTGAAATGGTTAAACATCAAGCATTTATTTTTGGTATCGTGATTGTGTATTCCTTCCATTTTCTTTGATGCTTTCTGCACCATCAATATTTTGCCCATAGAATCCTTCAATGTTTCAAGAAGAGACTTGAATTTTTTCTTAAGTTCCTTCAGCTTGAGAAATGCTGAGTGTGTCTTTCCCTTTGCACATTTAGTTATAATGTTTGACTTTGTCTTCTGGGGCTGTCCTTTGATATTTTGTATTCTGCTCCTTTATCTCCTCAGTTCTTCCCTTGGTTCAGCATCTCTACACTGGAAAGCAAGTTTCAGAATCTCTTTTAACATCTATTTTGATCTTTTTCTTCTCTTTTGTCTTCTGCTTTCTTTCTATAGGATATTCTTTTTTTTTTTTTTTTTT
>NW_006408561.1:2103614-2104936 GCF_000296735.1 Chrysochloris asiatica
TCACTGTAAGCACATGGATATTATCCTATCACAGACAATCTTGTACTTCAAGACAGATCTTGATATGTTCTTTTACATGATGAATGCAACATAATTCCTCTTCAATTTTTCATTCCCATTATAGTAAACCATGTGATTGTCAGAGTCAAAATGGCCAATGCCAGTCTATTTTAGATCACTAATGCCTAGGATATAGATATTTATACATTTCATTTTTTGTAATTTCAAATTTTCTTAGATTCATACTTCATACATTCCATGTTCCAGTTATTAATGGATGTTTACAGCTGTTTCTCTTCATTTTAAATTGTACCTCATCAGCAAATAAGTCCTGAAAGCTTTAGTTCATTCATGTGATCATGTTCAACTCTTCTTTAAGGAGGCAGCTCTTCCCCAATCATTTTTTGAGTGTCTTCAACCTGAGGGATTCATCTCCAGCACTATATCTGACAATATTCTGGTGCTTTTCATCATGTTTCAATATTCAGTATTCTGGTGCTGATAGTATTCATCTGCTGTTCTTAAGCTGTTCAGTTAATAAATATTTGAAAGCTGTCTGGCTCTTCTTCGTAATCTGTCTTTGCCTGGAAGTTCAGCTGAAATCTGTCCACTGTGGGTGACCCTGCTGGTATTGAAAATATAAGTGGCATAGCTTCCAGAATCACAGCAACATGCAAGCCATGACAATATGACAAACTAACAGACAAGTGATAGAACATATAATTAAAGCTGCTAAATAATGAATTGATCAATTATCTAGTTTTATCCTAACCAATATAAGCATTCTGCATGGTGTCTTGTCTATATCATTTTTACATTCAAACCTCTGAGCCACACTAAAAAGTAGATGACATACAGCTTCCATGTACGTGACTTATAATGACATAACTGTAGAATTTTAAACTAGTTTACTAGTCTTTCTGCAAAGAAGTTTATACAAGTGGTTTTCAAATATGGTCCCCAGAGCAATAGCATCAATTTCTGTCATTGTTGTTAGGTGCTATTGAGTCAGTTCTAATTCATAGAGACCTTGTGTGCAACAAAATGAAATACTGCCTGATTTTGTGCCATCTTCACAAACATTGTAAAGCTTGATCTCATTGTTGCTACCACTGTGCCAATCCATCTTATTGGGATCTTCCTTATTTTTGTTGTCCCTCCACTTTTTTTTCTCCCCTTAAATGTTTTATTGTGAATTATGTGATAGTTTACATGGGAGAACATTAGTTTTACATTCATTCTATCGTATATTGTCTCTCATTGCCATGGTTACAATCCCCTCCATGCAATCCTTCCCCCCGTAACCCCCAGGTCTTCAGCAC
>NW_006408561.1:2106941-2121217 GCF_000296735.1 Chrysochloris asiatica
GGTGATTCCCACATTCCAATGGGTAACCTCTCTTTGGAATGGACACAAATATGGATATCTTTCAATCAGTTGGCCTGGTAGCTGTCTTCCAAATTTCTTGGCATAGAGGAGTGAGTGCCTCCAGTGCTTCATCAGTTTGTTGAACGAATTCAATTTGTATTCCATCAATTCCCAGTATCTTGTTCTTTGCCAGTGACTTCAGTGCACCTTGAACTTCTTCCTTCAATACCATTGACTCTTGATCAAATGCTACCTCTTGAAATAGTTGAACACCGAGCATTTCTTTTTGATGCAGTGACTCTGTGTATTGCTTCCATCTTCTTTTGATGCTTCCTGCATCAGTCAATATTTTCCCTATGTTTTGTTATTAAGTACCATCAAGTTAGTTCTGACTCATAGTGACCTTGTATAAGGTTTCCAAGGAGTGACTGGTGATCTTGAACCTCTGACCTTATGGTTCAAACTGACCTTGTAGTTAAGTGAATTAACCCGCAGTGCCACACCTGTACTCCATTTTGGCCATAGAATCCTTAAATATTTCAAGTCAAGCCTTGAAGCTTTTCTTCAGGTCTTTTGGTTTGAAAAATTCTTAGCATGTTCTTCCCTTTTGCTTTTCTAACTCCAGGTGTTTGTACATTTCATTATAATACTTGACTTTGTCTTCTTGGCTGCCCTTTGAAATTTCTCTTCAGCGATTTTACCTCCTCATTTCTTCCATTTGTTTTAGCATGTTTACACTGGAAAGCAAGTTTCACAGTCTATTCTGACATCCATTTGGTGTTTCCCTTCTTTCTTTTCTTAACAACCTTTTGCGTTCTTCCTGTATTTTCTTGTTGTCATCCTAAAACTCTTCTGGTCTTCGGTCTTCAGGGTCTAATGCATCAAATCTGTTCTTGAGATGATCTCTAGTCATCTCAAGATGGGACACATTTAAGGTCAAATTTCAGGTCTCATGGACTTTTGACTCTGACACACCTGGCATAGCCGTAAGTCAGAATCAACTCCAAGGGAAGTGATTTTGGTTAAATACATGAATTGGTTATACAGGCAGATGCTGTGGATTCCTTCCTAACCATGTCATTAGGCATTTGTATGTAAGTCAGATGGGGTATATAAGGTTATTTAGCCTTACTTTAGTACAAGAAAAGACTAGAAGTCTTTCCAGTGATGTAAAAACTGCATGTGCATCAAGTAAGGTGGTTGGTAACAAAGAGACTTCTTACATTGTTATATTTGCTTTGCTTTTCACTTTAGTGTTTTTGTCTTCAATTGGTCAACAGATCTTATAAACAATCATTTTTATTTTCCTTTAGCTGCTAGCAAACTCAGAGGCAAATTTCAGACCTTGCACGATGTCTTATGGCCTCCTTTTAAGATATCTTTTATATTCCTGACATTATTTCTCCTTTGTCTCAATTTCCCCCACACGATTACTTATATTGAATATTTGTGAACATTACATATTAAATAAGTAAATTTGTTCCTTGGCATGAGTAATTAATTGATCTCTGATACAGTTTCTTCATACTGTTTATTTTATGCATGAAGTGGAAATTCAAGCAATAAACTGAAAGACATGCTTAAATATGAAGATTTGTTTTATCTAAAAGCTCTAACATACTGACAGCTCACTACTACAAAGTGATCTATTAAATACCTGGATACTGAGAAGTCCCATTTATCTCTTACTGTCTTTTTACGAAAGATTCCTTGCTATCAGTTGCTCTTTTGGACATTACAAAACTGACACATCCTAAAGACTTTTGTATCCTGGTGTGACACTGTGGGTTAATGCACTGGACTGCAAATATGCTTTGAGCTATAAGGTTAGTGGCTCAAGCTCACCGGTTGCTCCTTGGAAACCCCATACAGGGTCACTATGGGTGAGAACCAACTTCATGGCACTTCATAAAAACAAAAACAACAATGAATTTATTAGACTCCTTGTGTGGTGTTGGAGAATCAGCACTGGGCTGCAAACCACAAGGTCGGTAGTTCAAACCTACCAGTTGCTCCTAGGAAACCCTATACAGGGTCAATATGAGTTGAAATTGACTGGAGGACACTTAACAATAACAAATTACTTTATTGGACTCCTGGTGTAGCACTATATTGTAAGCACTGGACTGCAAAGTTGGTTTGAATAGCAAGATCAGCTGTTCGAATCCACCAGCTGTTCCTTGGAAACCCTTTATAGGGTTGCTATGAGTGGGAAAAATTCATGGCGCTTAACAACAACATGACTTCATTAGCACATTGAGAAACAAATATGATAATAAAAGAGGGACTTTTTTCACAAGGCTTTCATTTAGGATGATAATGCCAATCCAAACCAAAAATCAAAAGGTTATATCAAATTTTAATGTTCAGGGAAATTCATGTACACAGCACTTGCTCTCTTTGATAACTCTGACCCTTCTGGATGCCGTGTTTCCCAACAAAGTCAGGATGGGCTGTACTGCCGACCAATAATCAGCTACATTTAATTTATTATGGATGACATCTCTAGCAGTTCTTAATTGTGTCAGATCGGAAGAGCAAACACAAATATTTATGGGGAAGATTCATCTCCCTGTATGTTTTGTAATGAAGCTTATGAGCCCACTAAATAATTAAAATAAACAAATGGAGACTAATTTGCTTATTTTTAATTTTTACCCAATCCCCATTAGTTAATAATTTACAAGGTAAAAATGAATAGAAGATCAAAACGACTTCTTTTCCAGCTCTCATGTAGGAGCAATCGTAGGCAGATCCTGCCTTATTGACTGCTCATTTGTAGTAGAAATAACCCCAGAGAAAACAGTGTTCAATGTAAAACGGGCTTTAATAAAAGGAGCAACAGACTCTGGAGGTTTTTTTCTATTTCCATATAATCCCAGGATCATTTGTCTGGAGCTGTTTTTGAATTATTCATACCAATGGTAGCACTTTCAGATATTGGATATGAACAGCTTCTATGTACAGTTTCACAGGCAGCGTCTTTTTTGCTTGTGTTTTAAAAATAGAACTTTTTTTTTTTTTCTGTTCCAGATTGCTCTTGGGTACTTCCGGGTGGGGTGGTATTAGCAAAACATTAAACATTAAGAGGCTGTTTAGGTGCTAATTCTGAGACTTCTGGTAAAAGGAAAGAGAATGAAGAACAGTAATGGGATTATAATTTTCCTGGGAAAATGTTCATTTTGACTCAGTTTTTAAAAATCTCAGCACAGTCACCTGTTGTAAGCATTGTTTAGGAGACTAGAGTTAACATTTATTCTTGTTCATTGCAATCTTAACTCAAGTAAATTGGATTTAAGGGATTCACTCTGCTGATCCTATTGTTCTTATGCCTCATTTGACACCAAGCATTGATTTTGTGTTCTCAGTCTCCAGGAGAAAAACAGGGCTCTTTTAAGAAACATTAAAGGGCAAGTCAATCTGTCCCCTCTATTCTCTTAATATCACTAATATTCTAATGTCCTATAAATTCTCCCTTTCACCAAGCAGTTTCTCTTTGACTATTTTGCTTTCATTCGCTCATTCATGTAGACTGTCCACTTGTCCCATCCACTAACACCCCATTCTCCTGGCCTTCTTTTCCTTAAATTTAGATTAGGTCTGATCTCTGACTTCCTGGAACTGGCAATTGGTTGCCTAGGTTGGAGTGTCCCTCCTGCAAGTAATAAACCCTGAAGCAAGTTGTTAATACGTGCCATAAAGTCAGTTCTGACTCGTAGTGACCTTGTATAGGGTTTCTGAGAAACGACTGGTGGGCTTGAACCTCTGACTTTGTTGTTAGCAACACAGTTCTTATCGGTATAGTACCTCACCAAGACTCCAAAGCAAGTATTTGCATTCAAGTAAATTTCTTGGGAAATGATTCTAGAATGTACTGGTAGAGAAGTGGGTGATGAGAGAGGAAAGGGAAGGAAACCCATGCAAGAAGCATTCTCAAGCAGTTGACCACTGTGCACAACTAAGGTTCATATTTGGGACAGTGTTGAGTTAGGCAACCCAGGGCAACAAGATGAGGTCTCCTCTGATTCCCATTCATCACTGTCTGATGGCAGAGGGCTGCTCCTGGAGGCCTTGGATCACTGTCAATTCCAGTGCATACTATGTCGATGAGAAGACTGAGGTGGAGAACTACAGATGCATCCAGTAGATGCCTAGGCTTGTACTGAACAATGAGAGGCAGGGGAGTTTTGGTCTGACAATGGCAGAACAGCTGCATTGTTTCCTCTACACACACATACACTGGGGGCTGTGCTTCTGTATCTTGAGGGTATGGAATTTCTTATATAGCTCTGTACTCTAACACAATATCCAGCACAGAGTAGATAGTCAATGAACTTGTTGAAGTTCTGAGTGTAAAATAATCTACCCCAAGTTTGTATTTCTCCCTCCTTCTTTCCTACTCAGCTTTCAATGGCTCAGAGTCCCATTCTCATACTGAGACAACTGTCGCTGTATTTTTGTGTTTCTACTTATAGAGGAACATTGCATCCTACTCCATTCTCAATTCTCTCCAGTTTTTTGTTGTTGTTGTTAAGTGCCGTCGAGTTGGTTCCGACCCATAGTGACCCTGTGTAGGGTTTCTGAGAAGCAGCTGGTGAGCTTGAACCACCGATCTTGCAGTTCAAATGGCTTTGCAGTCTGGCGCATTAACCCACAGCGCCATACCGGGACTTTTTTTTCTAGGCCATTTCAAATAGAGTTCTGTAGAGACTGTGGGCAGGAAGATGATAGGGGATGTAATTGGTGTCATGATTTGATTCATCATGCTGCCTTCCACACTCCATCTTCCTCCTCTAACACACCAGGATTGGAAAATGATCGTGGCTGACACCCCCATAGCCTTACTCTTTGTAGAAGAAGAACCTCTCTTCAACTGAAAAATTTGCTCCAACTATGGGAAATAAGCACAGGGTCCTTGCTTTGAACTCAATAATCTCATCCTGGTGGTGTAAGGGGCCACTGTACTCCCAGTCCATATCCCATCCTCTATGCTGTCCCTCTCTAAATTCCAACAGGCTTCCCTGTTTTTGATGATGTCTCCAATAAACAACATTCTTATCAATGGAGAAAAGATTGAAGTTGTCAAGGGCTTCATTCTTCTTGGATCAACTATCAACACTCACGGAAGTAGCAGTCAAGAGATCAGACGACGTATTGCACTGGGCAAATCTGCTGCACAGGAACTTTTTAAAGTGTTGAAGAGCAGAGATGTCAGCTTGAGGACTAGGGTGCACCTGACCCAGGCCATTGTGTTTTCAATAGCCTCATATGGATGCAAAAGTTGGACAGTGAATAAGGAGGATCGTAGAAGAATTGATGCCTTTGAGTTGTGGTGTTGGAGGAGAATACTGAAAGTGCCATGGACTGCCAAAAGAACCAATAAATCTGTTTTGGAAGAAGTGCAGCCAGAGTGCTCCTTGGAGGCCAGGATGGCTAAGCTTCGTCTCTCCTACTTTGGACATATTGTCCGGAGGAAACAATCGCTGGAGAAGGATGTCATGCTGGGTAGGGTGGAGGGTCAGAGAAAAAGAGGAAGACCCCCAACGAGATGGATCAGCCAGGTGGCATCATTGATGGACTCAAGTGTGGCAGCGGTAGTGAGGTTGGCCCAGGATCGAACATTGTTTCGTTCTGCTGTGCATGGGGTCGCTATGAGTTGGTTCCGACTGGATGGCACCTGACAACAACAACCAGGATATCTTGGTTCCAACTTACTATGCATGTGCGTTATGGTTTGGGGAGCCTGCTTGACTCTGTCTTCAGACTTGCAGTCATCCACTTGTGTTTTCTCTGAGTATATTCCTCCTGACATTCAGCCTGACTTTGTCTCTTATCCTCCAAGCTGCTAGTCTGATCTGTTCTTCCACCTCTTCTATCTGTACCTGTGATTTTGTCCCTCTTATGGCCACAGTCCAGAGAAGAACTCAGTCAAGTCATTTACCTGCTCTGGTCTCTATTTATCACAAAAGCAGTGAAGTTTGGATAAGATGATTTTTCAGACTCTTTACAGACCTCGGGTTCAAGTGCTATGGCTTTAGTTGTTTTCACCAGCTCTCTTAGTCAGAGAGGCATTATTTCTCTATATTTTTTGAGGTGTGCTCAGTGTGGTGAACTCCTAATGGCCCAAATTCCTCTGTTGAGTGGAGGCTACAATGATATCTGCTCTCCAGGAACATCTTCTAGTTCCTGGAGCAAATCGTCCTCTAGGAAATAGTCAAGCTGGTCCAGCTATAGCAGAGAATGGAGAACTCCTAGATGCTGTTGTAGTGATATCTGTGAAACCAGATTACTTTGGTCAAGGAGAAGTTTTGTTGTTCTCAGAAGTAAATACTGAGTTAAAAAAGATAGTTCATCCTGGTTATTTGGGGCCATGGTTTCTCTTCTTTGAAGATCTGAACCCCTTCTTCCTTGTAGCCAATCAGGTTCTCCTTGTATCCTACTCTGGCATAGTGGGAGTATGTAGGGGAGGGATGCTTTACTGCAAGTTACCATGTGTCTGGACTATGATTGGCTATGGATTTTTAAAATTAGACGACATACCTGGAGTATAATACTGGCTCAGTTATTTACTAAATGAGTGATTTCATCTTTCTTGAACCTCAAAATTGGAACTTCAACGTGATGTCTTAGACAGGGTTCTCTAAAGGAGCAAAACCAGTAAGCTGATATATGTTTACATACAGAGAAGTTTATTTCAAGGAAATGGCTCACATAGTTGTAGAGGTGGGCAATTCTGCAGTCTAGTACCATGTTGAAAAGCAAACAGTCTGAGGATCAGATTTCACACTGGAGACTTCTCCCAACTCATATGCATGCAGGGGTTGATGAACCCAAGATTGGCAGGTCAGACAGCAGGCTTCTGACTGCAGAGGTGAAAAGGTACAAGGTCGGCAGGTAAGATGTCAGGATGCTCATGTCTCCTCGGATCAGAAAGTCAGACAGCAAGCTTCTGGCTCAAGTCCAAAGGATAGGTCAGATAATGAGACAGGCACAGAATCCAGACTCAGAAAAAAAGTAAAGCACTGCATTTACATATATTGGGAGCAGGCCACATCCTTGAGGAAACTTTCTTTTCACTGATCAGCTACTCATAGCAGATCTTACCATGAGGGATTACCACATCTCAACAGACAAACCGCTGAAAATTCGGGTCCAGCCAACTTGACATAATACCTTAACTATCATACATGGGGATGTCGTTTCTATTGTTAGCTGCCATAAAAGCAGTCTCTGACTCATGGTGACCCCAAAGCCAATAGCATGAAAACTGTCTGGTCCTGCAGCATTCCCATGCTTGGTAGTGGATCTGTCCTTTGTGATCTGTAGGATTTTCATTGTTTCATTTTCAGATAGCTAGGCCTTTCTTTCTAGTCCATCTTAGTTCAAGAACTCTGCTGAAACTTGTTCAGCAACACACAGGCCTTCACTGACAGGTGAGTGGTACCTGTGCTTGAGATACACGGAAGGTGAAAATTCACACACTGAACCACTAATGCCCAGTATCTATTTGCTTTTTAATATTGTATTAGAATTAATTCCATGGACAATAATTGAATACTTGTTATGGTCTGAATGTTGTATATAAGCTTCGTGGAGTTAGCAAATGGGCCTAAAAAATTAGACATACTTTTTGCTCCCAAGAAATTCATATTCTAGTAGAGGAGGTAGAAAAAGGAACAAATAACTACAATAAGGAACTCTGGTAGTGTAGTGGTTTCGAGTCAGGCTGGATCCTCAAGGTCAGCAGTTTGAAACTACCAGCTGCTCCTTGGGAAAAAGATGAGGCTTTCTGCTCCCATAAAGATTTACAGCCTCAGAAACCCTCCACAGGGTCACTATGAGTCGGAATTGACTCCACGGCACACCACCACCAGTCACTATATGGAGTCTATGTGTGGCACTGTAGGAGAAGCATTGGATGTTAACCACAAGGTAGGGAGTTCAAATCCCCCAGCCACTCCTTGAAAACACTATACAGGGTCACTATGAGTCAAAACTGAGTTGACAGCACATAACAACAACAAAAATTAAGATATAGTCTAAGGAACACAACAATAGATTGAGTTAATAATTTGTTTGAAAGCAGGTAGTCTAGGGATGTTTTCATAAAATGTGTTTTCAACTCCTTCTACTTAAATAGGTGAAGACTACTGAAAAGAGGTGAAATAAGGCAGAGTCCCCCAGGTTTCTCATCATGGAGCGCTGACAAGGCTACTCTGGGCAGAAGCATATATGGCACTCAGACCTCAAAGGATTCGGGATAAATTATTTGGGATTGTATAATAGTCATACGAATAACTGTAAGTCATAAAGAAAAGAGTCAATCATATTTAAAAATTGGGGAAGTACTCACATAGGATATATTATAGAAAGGTTCCTATCTCAAAATATTATTATTTTTTTTTAATTTTTAAAGAAAAATTATGACATTCCGTCCTGGTGTGGTGCTGTAGGATAAGGATTGGACTAATAACCATAAGTTTGGTGGTTCAAACCCACTGGCCCTCCTATAGACTTGCATGAGTCAGAAATGACTCAATGGCACTTAACAACAATGTCCTCAATTTAGTTTAAGCCAGTAGAATGTGAATTTATTGCTTTCTTTATTTTTTCTGTATCCATAGAGCCTGACACAATTCTGGGCTCAAAGGAGATGTCTAATAAATATTAGTAGTAGGATGAGTGAATGAATCAAGGCTATAGATTAGATCATTTAAAAGGTAAGCTTTGGTTACCTACTAGGTAGTGAGGTAGAAAGACATCAATCTAGGCTCACATAGATGTGGAAAGTAGTTTTGGCTCTGCCAGTTTTTAACTGTATAAATATTGCAAGTCAATTGCTAGCAGTAAGTTACACGGTTTAATCAGACATAAATTAGGAATGTCTGTTCTTCTTGTTTTGGAATGACTGTTGTGTAGCAAAGATACAGAATAAAGATACAATTATTAATATTATGTAGAATTAGTTGTAAACTCTAAGGGATAAATAAAACCCCAACCTTATCATGCTAGATAGTGTATCACTCAATGCCAGATAAAGTCAATTTCTATAGAAAATCTCTCATCGAATTACCTTTTAGTAAACTCCCCCAAATAACTCAAACCCCCATTCCCTTTATAAAATGTTCTGATTGGTGCCCACAGCACAGTGAAGGCTCATCTACTACAACCAGTTGTGTTGTGTGCTTGCCAAAAATGCTGGTTCCCAGACCTGTGTGTTAGTTCCTTTAAATTAATGCATTGGGAAAAACACATTTTTTTTGTAATCATATACTCTGTGTTAGACATTGTTCTAGATACAGTAGATATGGTAGTGACCACTACTCATGGTATTCTAGTTGTATTTACTTTTATATTTTTGTGAGTTAATGAAATTGTGTGTGAAATAAGATTTTTGTGTGTGTGAAAGTAAAAGTTAAATATAGTAGACATTGGTCTTTGTGGTGACCGAAAATCTTTTCTACTCCTCTACAAGTAAAATTTGTATTTCTCTTGTGTTCTTGGATCTATCAGTAAGAGGCACCTAGAAGCAATGTAAATGAGATTGGTGTACAGCATCTGCTTTGTTAAAAAGGTGGTACAGAGATGGTCATGTGATTCTGGGGTTGACTGTGAAGGCATTTTCCTCTGGAACCTATAGAATAAGCACTCGACTGCTAACTGTAGGTCATCAGCCTAAACCCACCAGCAGCCCTTGGAAACCCTACATAGGATCACTATGAATCAGAACTAACTTGACGGCACACAACAATAGCAACAACATTTGTGAAAGTTTAACTGGATCCCATCTTACATCATGCCAAAAATCTCTAAGTTTCTAAATATTCATTAGTAAATTCATTTTCTTAATTGGACAGCCATAATTAATCTTGTTGTTTTTAATGGAGAACCAACCATTACTAATGCACTGGTAAAACTTTTTAAAAGGCTGATTGATAATAAAATTAAAAGCGAAAACAAAAACTGTCAATTTGGTTGAGGACCAGATAATTGTTTAATATTGAACAATAAAATAATTTCACACCCAAAATCTTTCCTAATTTTTTCTTAGTTTTTGCTCCCCTTAAAAGAAACATAGAACCCCAGAATGGTACAAAAGGTTGATGTGTAGGTTCCTGGCGAAAGGTTAGAAGTTCAATTACAAGTGGGATTGTCATGAGTTGGAATCAATTCAAGGACAACTATTTCTGTTGTGTGTTCATTTACTTTAAAGAAATACAAACTGGAAATCAGGGTTGTGACATTGTGGAGGTGGTGTCTATGAGTACAAATACAACTGGACTCCAAACAGTAGACTAATACGCAAAGAAAGATCTTGGTTCATCATTAAAAAGTTGGCACATTAGTACACATTGATATGTTTTTAATTAAAATAACATGTCAAAATCATCTATGAGTTACTTTTTATAATTTTTACCTCTATCTTCTTTTTAAATGAACCATCCTTGTAGCAGTCCTATGTATACTAGGTAAAGAGACTTTCTTCTATATTTTTTGAGGTAGCTGAGCTTCAGGGGTACCTTGAGGGATAAGCCTGGTCCTCACAGCAACGCACTGAAGTCCACTGGCCTCTCTGGTCCTCCTGCCCTCAGGCAGTTCTACAGACTTGGCCCACCTGTCTCTTTAAGCAAGGACTTGCAAAACTCAGGTGTTCTTTCAAGTATGATATCTCTAGTAACTTCAAACAAAGCTCTTTTGGATGGAAATCTCTCTCTGAAGTTATTGAGAATTCAGGTTGTCTCTAACCAGAGCACCATTTAGTATTGTAGTCACTACTGTGGGTGTTATACTATTACCAAAAAACAAACAAAAAACAAAAAAACAAACAACCCACTGCCATCGAGTTGATTCCAACTCATAGAGATCCTACAGCACAGAATGAAACTTCTTCTTAGGGTTTCTGAGACCATAAATCTTTATAGAAACATACAGCCTCATCTTTCTTGCATGGAGCGGCTAGTGGGCTTGAATTGCCAACCTTGTGGTTAACAGCCTAATGCTCAATATACTGTGCCACCTGGGATCCTATTATATTCATAGTCTGTAAAAAAAATAATCAGTGATCATTTTTCAGCAGTCTTCTAACACAGAATTCGTTTTTCTTATTTCCTCACTTCTTTTCCTTCTATTGTTCTTTTCTATCCTTTCTCCTTTCTCTCAGTTTCCTCTTCCACTTCACTCTTTACTCTTCAACTTTTTCTTTACCAAATTAGATAAATTCTAAAGTCACCTTTAGCTTTGTTGTGTTTAAGCCTAGAACAAAAATTTAAAACATAATCTGTGTTTATTTTATTTTAATACCTTTATTTTAATTATTTATTTGAATACCTTTACAAGTTAATAACCAAATTTCACTCCCTCAGAAGTGATCTGCAATCATTTAATAAAAGGTCAGAGTGCCTGTCTGGTGCCTATGCTATGTTAAGTTTTGTTGTATGAGTAAGAGAGGTTAGAAAACAAAGCCACAAGTCATTGATGGTTTTAATTTATCAGAAATTTTAGTGGCCCTATGGAATGGAATTTCTAATGAGTTGTATTTATTTTTTAATATCAAAAGTTGAGCTAATATATATATATATTTTTTTTCTTATTTGATATCATAAATGATTGCATGATAGCCTTGCTAATACTTTAGAAGCAATATATGTAGTTTCCTGTAAATTGTTTATGGCCATACAGGGGAAGTCTATATCACTTAAATGTTTGGCAAGAATAAATGACCAATTGGTCGATGCCCTTCATTAAACACTTGCCACAAACATCAATTAGCAAAGATCACAACAGAAACTGCACTCTTGTGGTCAATGAAAGCAATACCTTCTTAATTTCTTATCAAGGTCTTAGATTCACTGAAACAGAGAGAGGAAAGTATGGATCTGGGATTGGGATGGCTGAGGAAACTGAAAAAGGGCATGGTGCAGACAAAGTTGAAGGAGAAAGAGTGAAATGGAAGAGGGAAATCAGAGAAAGGAGAGGACAGAAAACAATAATAGAAGGAAAAGAAGTGAGGTTAAAAAAAAGTCTGCGTGAGAAGTCAGTGAGTGTTGAAAAATGGCCATTAATTATTTTTTTAGGAACTGTAAATATAACAGGAGTCCAGGTGGCACTGTGAGTTAAGCATTGGGCTGCTAACCAGTGGATGGAGGTTCAAACCGGCCAGCTACTCCATGGGAAAAAGATGAGGCTTTCTGCTCCAATAAAGATTATGTTGTTGTACATGCTGTTGAGTCCATTCTGACTCATAGCAACCCTGTATAGAGTTTCTGAGGAGTGACTGATGGGTTTGAACCACTAATATTGTGGTTAGCAATTCAGTGCTTATCCCACACTGCCACAACAGGACTCCCCATAAAGATTTAGAGCTTCCAAAACCCTATACAGGGTCACTATGGGTCAGAATAAATTCAATGACAATGGGTTTTGTTTTTTTGGAAGGAGGGTGGAGCAAGATGGTGTAGTGGGTGGAGACTCTCACTTACTCCCTCAGCAACTAATCCACTCAGCAACAGATAAAAATAAGCACAGACTGAGAGCTCAGACTTCCGGACAGCAGCTAAGGGACTGAAGTTGGAGTGAGTACAGAAGTAGAGGAGAGGAAGTGGAGACAGCACACAGACTGGAAGGACCCACCCACTGCCATCTGCAGTACCCACTCATTGCAGTCATTTTAGGATGGGGCTGGGCAGCACCCCAAACAAGGAACACAGAACAGGAGTTAAATGAAGGAAGCTACAGCCCACTTTTTTAAGGCAACACAGTTTAGCCATAAGAGTTCAACTGCATAATTGGAAAAGGGTAAAGAGAGACCATGGTTCTGTGACAGTGTTGTTGAATTCCACTGAGGCCTGAGTCAGATGGGCACTAGAACTGGCAAGAATTGCAAGGGCATCTGGATAAAGGGGATACTTTGGACAGATGGGCAATGCAAAGGGAAATGTCTACAGCAGGATATCATTGGGGAACTTGTATAGGGCACCCATGAGGTAAAGTCTTGAAGAGGTCCCTACCGTCATTGCTTACATGAGTATCTGTAACCAGTGAAACTACCCCCACTTGGATGCTTGTTGAATTCCAGAGATTAAGCATCCAGAGCTCCTGAATCAGCATTGAAAAAAATTCTAAGGACAAGAGTAGCCTTCAAAAGTACTCAGGAGCAGAAACTAGGCTTATTGCCTCTGGCTCAATTCTGACTCTTGGAGACCTTAGAAGGTGAAGTGGCGTTTCCCCATAGTGTACTGTTGTCATTGTTGTTGTGTTAAGTCGAGTTGGTTCCGATCCATAGCAACCCTGTATAGGGTTTTTGAGGAGCAGTTGGTGAACTGCAAAGTTTTACAGAGGAAGGTTGTTTCATCTTTCATTTGTGGAACAATTTGTGAGTGAAACCTTTCAGTTGGTAGCTGGCTATTGGCCAGTGGGCTACTAAAGTGTCCAATCAGAAAAGAATCACAGAAAATCCATAATACAAAACGCAAATTTTGAAAGATAACAAACAAAAGAGTTCATGCTCAACAAAAAATAGTAAAATACACAAAAATCCAAAGAGAAGGACTAATCAAAAGTAAAATATGAAGAAGAGAAATTTTTCCTATGGAGGCAAGACCAATAAAACAAATTGAAAATTTTCAGATGATGATGCTAAATAAGTTTAAAGAAAGCAAAAACACACAGAAAACAAACTACCAGAGATTAAGAAGCAGATGAAGACACAAAATTAGGGACTCAACAAGAAATTGAAGACATCAAAACAAAACAACAAAGAAGAAGAACTGGAATGAAAGAAAGAAACAAATTAATTATTAGGAAAAGCAAAATAAATGCAAAAATACTGTTGAAAACTTGGGTACAACCACACAATGGAATACTATGCTGTTTTGAAACATCACAAGGAAACTGCAAGCCACTGCATCACATGGATGAACCTTGAGGACATTATGCTGAGTGAAATTAGTCAGTCACAAAAAGAGGAATACTGCACAGGACCATTATTATAAAAGCTTAAGGAAAAATACCCACACTAAAAGGGAAAAAAATTCTTTGTTGGGTACCAGAGTGTAGGGAGTGCAGTGAGGGGAGGAAGGGGAAGGTGGAGCACAAGGTAGGGAATAGACACATGATAGTTTGGGTGTTGTGGGATGTCAGCTATACACAGCAAGATGGGGAATGGAAGAACAAGGTGGATGGGAGAACAGTTGGGCAGGTTTGTATGGGCTAAATGGGACAGAGGTAAATAGTGATGTATGTTCAACCTTGGTACAACAGGGATCTGTAATACTGGG
>NW_006408561.1:2122632-2123767 GCF_000296735.1 Chrysochloris asiatica
GTGCTGGCAGCGAGGGGCCAGGTTTGCAGGGTTGTTTGAATGGTTATATATTCCTGAGTGCTTTGGTGTACAGCCACAGAAAAAATAGAGGCAATGGAAGCAAATGCTGTTGAATGATGACGCCTGGAGGGGATTGTAATCATTGCAATGAAATGAAATAAGATATGATGAATGTAAAGCTGATGTTCTCCCATGTAAACTATCATTCAATGCACAATAAAAATTTAAAAACAAAATAAAAAAATACTGTTGAAATGACAAAAGATAGAATAAATGAACTCCAAGACAAATAACTGAATGTATATAGTCTCAAGAGAAACAAGAGAAAAGAACACAGAAAAGCAAACAAACCCAAATGGAAATATGGGGCTCAATTACAAAATCTACCATGATTATTGAAATTCCAGTGTGCTATGACAACAAAGGCATAGAAACAATATTTCAGGAGATAACCAGAATTTCTACGACCTGATCAAAATTAAACCTACAAATATAAGAAGTTACATTGACCCAATTTGAAGAAATACACACAAAAAAACAACTCCACACATATCCTAATAAAATTATTGAAAACCAAAGACAAGAGAAAATCTGAAAGTAACTAAAGTAAAAAGCAGTATAGCATGCTAAGGGTCTTTCATAAGAATCATGAGGATTTCTCTGAGAAACTCTAAAGATCAGAAGATAATGGAATAATACATAAAATATTGAATGAAAGCAATTGTCAACCAAGAATTCTTTACCAAGTAAATCTGTCATTCAAAAATTTAGAGGAAATCAAAACACTCCCAAACAAACAGAAGCTCTGATAAATTGCGTTTACCAGACCAGCTTTGCAAGTATACTCAAGGGGTAGTCCAAATGGAAAGACATAATCATTAAATAAATACTTGCAGATATACATGGAAAAAATGAACAAAAAAAGAGATAGAAAGATATTCCAAAAAATGCAACAAATGAACAATCATAAGGACCAAGTATATGATGTTTTCAGGAAATAAATTAAACAGTTAAATCCTACAAATAGCACAAGTTTGAAAGTTTTTAAGTGAAAAGTAAATTTATTGAATAATAGGTTGTACATTGAAATTAATGGAGACACACCAACAGAGCATATCAGGAATAGATTTATTAC
>NW_006408561.1:2127472-2129017 GCF_000296735.1 Chrysochloris asiatica
AATAAGAAAGACCGTAGAAAAATTGATGCCTTTGAATTATGGTGTTGGAGGAGAATATTGAAAGTGCCATGGGCTGCCAAAAGAACCAATTGATCTGTTTTGAAAGAAGTGCAGACAGAATGCTCCTTAGAGGCCAAGATGGCCAAACTTCATCTCTCATACTTAGGACATATTGTCAGGAGGGAGCAGTCACTGGAGAAGGATATCATGTTTGGTAAGGTGAAGGGTGAGAGACAAAGAGGAAGACCCCAACGAGATGGATTGTCCAAGTGGCAGCATCGATGGACTCAAGCATGGCAACAATAGTGAGATTGGCCCAGGATCAGGCAGTGTTTCGTTCTGCTGTGCATAAGGTCGCGATGAGTTGGTACCGACTCGATGGCACCTAACAACAACAACAACAACAACAAGGATACTGAGAATTTCAATAAAACCTTAAGTCAATTGGACCTAATAGACATAAAGAGACCATTCCACCCAGCATCAGAACAATGCACATGGATCATTTTCTAGGATAGACCATATGTTAGGACACAAAACAAGACTAATCCAATTAAAAAAATTAAAATCATGCAAAATATCTTCTCTTACTATAATGGTATTAAACTAGAAAGTAACCATAGGAAAGCAAGTAAATACATGAAAACTAAATAATATAATACTAAAAATGATTGGGTTGTAGAAAAAAATTAAAAGAGAAATAAAAACAATATTTGAATGAAATGAAAATTAAAAACACAATACACCAAAACCTCTGAGTCACAGCAAAAGCCGTACTCATAGAGAAATTCATAGCGATAAATGCCTCCATTATAGAAGAAGAGAGATACAAAATTATTAATTAAAAATGTAATCAAATTCAAAAAGAAGAGCAGAATAATACAAAAGCTATCAGAAAAAAGAAATAATAGAGTTACGGGCAGAAATAAACGAAATAGAAAACTACAGAAAGAATAAACAGAACCATAAGATGGTTCTTTTAAAGGATCAATACAATAGACAAATCAATTAGATTATAAAAAACAAACAAACAAACAAAAAACAAAAGAATCAGTTCCAGACCTAAAGGGTGACTAAAAAAAAGCAAAATAAAACAAACAGAAGAGGTAAATATCCAAATTAAGAAATGAAATTGGTAATACTGCATTTGATCCAACAAAGATAAAGAAGATCACAATAGATTACAATTATGAAAAATTCTACTGAACCAAACTTGAAAACTTAGGTGAAATGGACAAATTCTTAGAAATATGCTGCCTACCCAAGCTAATACAGAATTAGGAAACTTAAACAAACACATTACAAAAGAAGATATTTACTATATCCAGAAACTGTCAGCCACAACATCAAAACCCAAGACCAGATGTCTACACTGGGAAATTCTACCAAATATTCAGAGAAGAGTCGACCATAATCATATTCAATCTCTTTAAAAACATAAAAGAAGAAGGATCACTATCAAACTATTTCTATGAAGTAAGCATAACCCTGATATTTAAACCAAACAAAGCTACCACACAAAAAAAGAAAATCACAGACCAATAT
>NW_006408561.1:2130227-2131932 GCF_000296735.1 Chrysochloris asiatica
AAGAGTCTTCTAAAAGAGAAATCAATAAAGCAATACCATTTACAATAAAATACCTAGGAATTAACCTAAATAGGAATGTAAGTTTCTTATACAATGAAAAATTTAAAACACTACTACAAGAGACTAAAAGAGGCCTACAAAAATGGAAAGCCACACTGTAAATGGAATGGAAGACTCAATATAGTGAAAAGGTCAATTCTATATAACGTAATCTACAATTATACTGCAATCCTCATACAAATCCCAATATTCTATACCGAAATGGAAAAATCAATGACTAGCTTCATATGGAAAGAAAAGAAATCCAAAATAACTAAATCAACATTAAAGTAAAAGACAAAAACAAGAAGCCTTACACTATCAGATACTGAAACATACAATTGTTAGGTGCCATTGAGTTGATTCCTACCCATAGAGACCCTATGTACAACAGAAGGAAACAGGACCTCGTCCTGTGCCATCCTCACAGTTGCTGCTATGCTTGAGCCCATTGATGTGCCACTGTGTCATTTATCCCATTGAGGCCTCTACCTCTTTTTTGCTGACCCTTCACTTTACCAAGCATGATGGTCTTCTCCAGGGGTTGGTCCCTCCTGTGTAAAGTATGAGAGCAAAGTCTGGCCATCTTGGCTTCTAAGGAGCTTTCTGTTTGTACTTCTTCCAATACAGATTGGTTTGTACCTTCTCCAACACAATAACTCAAATTCATCAGTCCTTTTACGATTTTCTTTATAAAGCCCTAGTAATCAAAGTAGTCTCATATTAGTTCAGTGTTTAACACGTAGATCAGTGAAATAGAAATGAGAACTCAGAATTAAACCCAGCCAGCTATGGACAAATGATTTTTGACAATGGGTCAAAATTCATTCAGTAAGGTAGAAATTGTCCCTTTAATAAATGGTGCTGACGAAACTAGATATCCATTTGCAGAAAAATGAAACAGGATTCATACCTCACACTATATGCAAAAACTAACTTAAAATGGATAAAAGACCTAAATGTGAAATCTAAAACCACAAAATTCCTGGAAGACAGCCTAGGATCAAAACAATGGGATTTAATCTTCTGTAAATATAGCATAATAAATAAAACAAATGCACAAATAGAAGACAAAATATGTAAATGGGACCTCACAAACATTAAAAACTTATATCCATCAGAAGGCTATTAAAAGAGTAAATAAGCTACAGATTGTGCAAAAAAATTTAAGAAATAATTAATCTAATCTCAGATCTATAGAGATCCTGATGTACACTGGACTGCAAATAACAAGGTTGGAGCTTCAAACCACCAGCTGCTCCTTGGAAACCCTGTACAGGGTCACTATGAGTTGGAACCAACTCTATGGCACTTAGCAACAACAACAATAGAAAACTGCAACAACTATACAACAAAAATACAAACAATCCAATCACAAACTGGGCAAAGGACATAAACAGAACCTTACTGAAGAGGATATCCAAACATCCATCAAACACATGCAAAGATGTTCATGATCATTAGGCAATACAAAATGCAAATAAAATCCATATCTTACCCAGGTTAAAATAGCATTGCTTTAAAAAATTTAAAAACATAGCAAATATTGATGAGGTTGTGGGGCTATCTGAGCCTTTTATCCTTTGCTAATAGGACTGTAAAGGAGCTCTGGTAGCGTAGTGGTTACGAATCGGGCTGTGAACCTTAAGGTCAGCGGTTCGAAACT
>NW_006408561.1:2132032-2135693 GCF_000296735.1 Chrysochloris asiatica
GGCTTTCTACTCCTGTAAAGATTTACACCCTCGGAAACCCTGTACAGGGTCGCTATGGGTCGGAACCGACTCGACGGCACTTAACAACAACAACAACACAATAGGACTGTAAAATGGAACAACACTATGGCAAATGGTATACATGTTCTCAAAAAATTAGAAATAGAACTATTTAATGATCCCAACAATTCCATTCCTAGGTATACAAGGAGGCTTCAAAAAGTTCATGAAAAATTCCACTGTCTTTTAATTCTATTTTTTCCAAGAACTTTTTGATGCTTCTTGTATATCTTAGAGACATGAAACAATGACAAACTTATGCATGCCTACATTCATTTCTACTTTATTCACAGTATCAAATGGGAACAACCAAAGTACACATTGGTGGATGAATGAATAAGCAAACTGTGGTACATACATTCAATGGAATACTATGTAGCCATAAAGAACTGCAAAACATAACATGGATGAACATGGAGGACATATTTTAAGTGAAATAAGTCAAACATGTGATCCCTAGTTTATAAGAAGACAAAAATAGATATCTATAAAGAAACCAATGTTCATTAATGGTTACCAGGGAGAAGAAAGTACTCTTTAGACCACAGAGATTTATTCTTTTTAGTGATGGGAAAAGGGACACTGATCATGCATGAAGTGAGCCCAGCATAACAAAGTAAACCCTAGTGTTTGAGTCATATGTATGGGCCTATTGCTGCTATATGGGTAGGAACAGATACATATTCATACATAGGTGACAACAAACAGGAGTATCTATATGTATATGTTTAAAAAAGGTCTTGTGCAGTAGATTTGCCTAATGCAATACATCCTTCTATTTTTTTGACTGCTGCTTCTGTGAGTGTTGATTGTGGATCCAAGTAAAATGAAGTCTTTGACAACTTTAAACTTTTCTCCATATATCATGATGTTATTTATAGGTCCAGTTAGGATAATTTTTGTTGTTGTTTTCTTTATATTGAAGTACAGTCCATACTGAAAGCTGTGGTCTTCAATTTTCCTCAGTAAATATTTTAAGTCCTCTTCATTTCCAGCAAACAAGGTTGTATCATCTGCATATTAATGGTTGTTAATGAGTATTCTTCAAATTCTGATATCATATTCTTCTTCATATAATTCAGCTTTTCATATTATTTGCTCAACATAAAGATTGAAATGGAGTCCTGGTGGGGTGCTGTTAGATAAGAGCTGGACTGCTGATGGCAAGGTCAGTGGCTCAAATCTGCCAGCTGCTCCTTGGAACTCTTATACAGGGTCGCTATGAGTAGGTGCAGACTCCATGGCACTAAGCAACAACAAAATACTGAATAAGTATGGTGAAAAGTGAGCCACACAGTTGCACAGTCAATAAAGCACAAGTAAACATCTTTCTCTGCTTTCAGCAATGATATCCCTAGTTCCACCTCTTCATCTGAATCTGGCTTTAATTTTCAACACTTCCCTGTCCATGTACAGTTGCAACCATTTTAAAATTATCTTCACCAAAATTTAACTTGCATGCGATATTAATGATACTGTCTGATGATTCCCACATTCCACTGGAATACCTTTCTTAAGAATGGCACAAATATGGGTCTCTTCCAATCAGTTGGCCAGGTAACTTCCAAATTGCCTGGCATAGACACAGTGCCTCCAGTACTGTATAAGACTGTTCAAAGTTTTCAGTTTGTATCCCATTAATTCTTGATGCCTTGTTTTTTGCCAATGTCTTCAGTGCAACTTGGAGTTCTTTTAATACCATGGGTTCTTGATAATATGGTATCTCTTAAAATGGTTGAACATCGACCATTTATTTTTGTTACAGTAATTCTGTATTCCTTCTATCTTCTGTTTATACTTTCTGCATATTCAATATTTTGCCCATGATGGTAGTGGTGGTTATGTGCTGTGGAGTTGGTCCCAACTCATAGCGATCTTGAATAGAGTTTCCAAGGCTGTAAATCTTTATGGGAGCAGAAAGCCTCACATTTCTTCCAAGGAGCAGCTGGTAGATTTGAACTTCTAACCTTGCTGTCAGCAGTCCAACATGTAACCCACTATACTACCAGAGATCCTTAGTTTGCCCATGGAATCCTTCAATATTTCAAGTCAAGGTTTGTATATTTACTTCAGTTCTTTCAACTTGAGAAAAGGTGAGATGGTTCTTCCCTTTTGGTTTTCTGCTCCAGGTCTTTACATATGTCATTATAATACTTGCCTTTTTCTTTTAGAGCTGCCCTTTGACATTTTCTGTTCAGCAATTTTACCTCTTCATTTCTTCCATAATTTTAGCAATCTCTATGCTAGAGAGCAAGTTTCAGAGTCTCTTCTGACATTGATTGTGGACTTTTCTTTCTTTTCTGTCTTTTTACTGATCTTTTGCTTTCTTCCTGTGTGATGTTCTTGATGCCAGCCCACAATTCCTGGTCTTCAGTAATTAGTGTCTAATGCATCATATCTGTTCTTGAAATGGTCTCTAAATTTAGGTGGCATGTATTCAAGGTTACATTTTGACTTTTATGGACTTCTTTAATTTTCTTCAACTTCAACCTGAACTTATATATGAGCAATTGATGGCCTTGTTTTGGCTGAAAATATTGAACTTCTCTACCACCTCTTCCCACAGATAGAGTCAATTTCATTCTCATGTATTCCATCTGGTAGTTTCCATATGTACAGTTGCCTTTTATATTATTTAGAATAGATATTTTCAATGAATACCATTGGTCTTAACAAAATCTTATCATGTGATCTCCTGCAACAGTTCTATCATCAAGGCCATGCTTTCCAACTCTGTTCCTTTCTCTTTGTTTATAGCTTTCACATTCCAATCATCAGTAATTATCAATGAATCTTGACTATATATTTGATCAATCAGAAAGAGAAGTTGGTAGAATTCTTCAGTTTCATCACAATTATCTTTAGTGTTTGGTGTATACGTTTGAATAATTATGGCATTAACTGGTCTTCCTTGTAGGTGTATGGATACTATCCTACCACAGACAGAATTGTATTTAAAGATAGATTTTGAAATGTTCTTTACAATAATGAATGCAACAAGTTTCCTCTTTAATTTGACTTTCCCAACATGGTAAATCATATAATTGATTCAGGATATCTAATACTAGTCCATTGCAACTCACTAGTGCCTAGGATATCAATCTTTATGCATTCCATTTCATTTTTGTCAACTTCTAATTTTTCTAGATTTATAATTTTTACATTCTGTGTTTGATTATCAATGGATATTTGAAACTCTTTCTTCTTGGTTTGAATTGTGATCCTTCAGTAAATGAAGGTTCTGAAAGCTTTGCTCCATTCGCATCACTGTGGTCAAATATACTTTGAGGAGGCAGCTCTTTCCAAGTCATATCTATCAACATGAGGGGGCTCATCTTCTGGCACCATGTCTGATGATGTTCCATTGCTTTCATAAGGTTTTCAGAGGCTAACCATTGAGAAGTAGTCTGCCTCTCCTTCTTCCTAGTCTATCTTAGTCTGGAAGCTCCACTGAAACCTGTCCACCCTGGGTGACCTTGTTGTTCTTGTTAGGTGCCATCAAGTCGATACCAACCCATAGCGACCTTATGCACAGCAGAAAAAAACACTGCCCGATCCTGGGCCAACCTCACTACTGTTGCTACACTTGAGTCCACCAATG
>NW_006408561.1:2136411-2158777 GCF_000296735.1 Chrysochloris asiatica
GATTATTTGCTCAGCATACAGGTTGAATAAGTATGGTGAAAGAATACAACCTTGTCACATGCCATTCTTAATTTTAAAACATTCATTGTTCCCATGTTCTGTTCAAACAACTGCCTTTTGATCCAGGTAGAGATTCTTCATGAGCACAATTAAGTGTTCAGGAATACTCATACTTCACAATGTTGTCCATATCTTGTCATGAATTCACACAATCAAAAGCCTTTGTATAGTCAATTAAGCGCAGGTAAACATCTTTCTGATATTCTCTGCTTTCAGTCATGATCCACTGGACATCATCAATGATGTCCCTCGTTCCACGGCCTCTTCTGAATCTGACTTGAACCTCTAGAACTTCTCTGTCAATGTATGCTTGCAGCCGTTTTTTTCTATATTACCCTTAGTAAAACTTTACTCACATGGGATATCAAAGAGATTGTCTGATGATTTCCGCATTCTGTTGGGTCTCCTCTCTTTGGAATGGGCACAAATACAGATCTCTTCCAATCAGTTGGCCAGATAGCTGTCTTCCAAATTTCTTGGCATAGATGAGTGAGTGCCTCCTGTGCCATGTCACTTTCTTGAAAGATTTCAATTTTTATCCCATCAATTCCTGGTGCCTTGTTTTTTGCCAATTCCTTCAATGCATGTTGGCCTTCCTCCTTCAGTATCATTGGCTCTTGATAATATGCTACCTCTTGAAATGGTTTAACATTAACCATTTCTTTTTGGTACAGTGACTCTGTGTATTCCTTCCATCTTCTTTTGATGCTTTCTCCATCATTCAATAATTTGCCCAGAGAATCTTTTAATAACAAAAGTCGAGGCTTGAATTTTTTCTTCAGTTCTCCCTACTTGAGAAATGCTGAGCATGTATGGATTTCTGACTCTATATCTTTGCATATTTTGTTGTAATATTTGGCTTCATCTTCTCGAGCTGATCTTTGAGATTTTCTGTTCAGCTCTTGTACCTCGTAATTTCTTTCATTTGCTTTAGCATCTCTATTCACAGAGTTCAATAGTGGCAAAATCAGGATTTGAACTGAGAAAGATATATTTGAAAATCTGTCCTTGTAACCTGTATGCTGCTTCTTACAAACAAACTGTCGACATAATTAGCACCAAATTACCATAATAGTCCCATGGCACTGTAGGATAAGCACTGGATTGCTAGCCACACGTTCAGTGGTTTAAGCCCACCAGTGGCTCCTTGAAAACCCTATACAGGCTTTATAAGTCAGAACTGACTTGGTGGCACTTAATAACAACAGCAACCTCAGCATATAATGGCACTTTGTGTCTTCATGACACCCTTCTCAGCTAAGTTAATGCATAGACCATTTTTAGTCACTTATTTCCATAAACAGTTCACTTTTTCTGACTAATGTTAAAATTAACCTATCTATTTTGAAAACTAATCCATAGTCATAGCACATATACCTGAAAAGAGTGCCAGAGATGCTGAACACATACCATCTCATTTCTAAACACACATATAAAATATACACAAATTTAGCACTCATGCATTTTAATAACAACTTGATTTAATCTAATTCATTATGTCTTTTTTACCAAACATTTTTAAGCTCTGCTTTGTGCTAAATCTTGGAGCTGAGAGAGAAAGAAGACAAAACTAGTTTCTGCTCTGGAGGAGTCCCTTAATTTTATTGGGAAATTATATTCATAACAGACAAATAAAATAACTAGTGCAAGCAAATGTCATAGGGGAATGAAGAAGCAAGAAATAGCCTGGAAAACTTCCTGAAGGAAGTGGGTTTTAATCTGGGTTTAGAAGACTGTGTAGGATTCACAAGGAATGAAGGGGAGCAGGGCCTAAGGAAAGCACTGCATCTGCGTCGTAGCAGGAACAATGACCAGATTAGTTTTGCTGGAGTGGAAGATTCCTGGAGAAGAGAATGAGACAGAAGGTTGGTGAAGTGAGCAAATGGGAACTCAACTCTAGAGAGCTTTCAACGTCAGGCTAGCAATTTGAACTTGACCAATGCTTTCCAAAAGGCTTCTTAGAGCAAAGACTAGGGCTTCTCTGGAGGTGACTTTGGTCATCTTAGGCACAGGGGATTGTAAGCAGAGGGGGTTCAAGCAGACAGTGATCTGATGTCTCACTTTGGTTTATGTGCTCTTTAAATTTATGATTTTTTTAAAAAAAAGATGGGTTTCATTGCTAAAATAAAAGTGAAAAAGCCAGTGTCACAGTCAATGAAAAGACATTAAATAAAACCCACTCACAGACAGAGAGCTCACCTTCCAACCCAGGTACCAGAAGGAGGCCAAACAGGTGGTTTACTAGACTATGTTCTATTGTCTGATGTCTTTCCAACTACTTTTAACTACAGGCAGTCCCCACACTAGAAGGGGATTAATTCCTTATGTCTCTCTAAGTCAAATTGGTAAGTAAATAGGAGCAGGTGCATATGGTATTTATTTAGCTTTACTTTAGTGCAAGAAAAAAGAGTTCTGGTGTCGCTGTGGCCTTGGCGTTGGGCTGCTAACCACAAGGTATCAGTAAAACCCACCAGCCACTCCACAGAAGAAAGATGAGTCTTTCTGTTCATGTAAAGATTTACAGTCTTGGAAACTCTACATACTATGAGTTGGAATTGACTCGATGGCAGTAGGGCTGGGTTTGGCTGGGTTAGTGAAATAAAGGAGGCCTGATGGCATTGTGGGCTAAGCATCCAGCTGCTAACAGCAAAGTCAGCAGTTCAAACTCACCAGTTGCTCCACAGGAGAAAGCTAAAACAATTATTTCTGTAAAGATTTACAATCTCAGGACTCCTAGGAAGCCGTTCTGCTTTTTGCTATAGTTATGTGCCGTAGAGACGGTTCTGATACATAGCAACCTGTACAGGGTTTCCGAGGTTGTAAATCTTTACGGGAGCAGAAAGCCTCCTCTTTCTTCTGTGGAACAGCTGGTAGTTCTGAACTGCTGACCTTGTGGTTTGCAACCCAATTCGTAACCACTACGCTTCCAGAGCTCTAGGGTCGCTATAAGTCAGAGTCTACTCAAAGGCAGTGGGTTGGTGGTTTGGTGCAGCCTGTGAAAGTGACCATGATGAAGAATTGAGTGGGAGTAGGGATTGAAGTCTTGCTGTGGCCCTGTAAGATAAGCACTGCACTGCTAACCATAAGGTTGGCGATTCAAATCCACCAGCTACTCTTTAGAAACTACACAGAGTCTTTAGAAACCCTATACAGAATCTTTAGAAACCCTATTGGACTATGAGTCTGAACAAAATCAAAGGCAATTTAACAACAATCAGCCATTTCAAAGTAAGGATAAATTTAAATAACAATAAAGGGCAAGTAGGAGTTATCCATAAATCTAGAAGCTCATCTTCTGAATTTACTGTACTTTTACCAGTGGCCCTGATGTTTTAAAGCAGCAGATAATCCAGAAGTCATTTAATTTGGCTTTGTACTGTACTGCATATGCTTCTCAGTAGAATATTTCTAATTGTGTTTTGCTTGGTCTACTGTTGGAATTAATTTGCAATCCCTGAACCAACATGGATGCAGTAGTTGAAGAGATGTACCGGAGACTGAGAAAAAGAAATGAAGGGAGAAGAGCTGTTGTCCAGGGGAATTGGTTCAGGATTTGGAATTGGTCACACATCATTTGGTCTGTGGACAATCCCTTCACAGGTCATTACAATCAACTAGGGCATGGACAACTGACCAGAATTGTTTTATAAGCTGTGGTAAATCTGCTTAAAATAAATGTCTTTACAAGTGACTTTCCTTAATATTCGTGAATGATAAGTTTGTATTTCCTACCTCTGTGCTGAGTGTGCTTGTTTCTGGCTATAGCCTTTATCTTCCTCAGTTAAAAATGAACATTTAATAATGGTTTTGCTTAGCGGAAGCTTTAGGCAATATTGTCCAATAAGGAAGGCACAATTTATCTTCATAAAATAGAAGAATATTAACTAAAATAATGAAATAATTCTAGCCAATAGTAGGTATGAGGCAGAGGAGGATTGCTTGATAGGCAAAACTCTTCACTACACATTAGTAAAATTAGCCTGTACTTACCTTGCTTACTGGTTACTCTGCCCCTGTCAGGGATTGTAAATTTGAAAGGAGGCTTTGATTCTGTAGGAAGGTACTGTGGGATGGAAAGACAGACAGATGCCAGCCAACGAAGCACAATTTTAGATGTGGTGGAAAAATATGTGAAATTATTCATTACAGATTAATAAATACAAGTAAGGCCATGCTTAACTCATTCACTGGGTAATTAAACACTGATGTGTGGTATATCCATGGAACAATTCTCTCAAAAATTTGTGAATAGATGTTAATTCTAAAGGTCTTTTTGTTATTGTTGTTAAGCGCCATCAAATTGGTTCTGACTCATAGTGACTTTATGTGCAGAAGAAAACACTCCTTGGTCCTGCACCCACCTCACAACCACTCTTAAACTTGAATCTATTATGTTACCACTTTGCCATTCCATCTCATTGGGGGTCTTCCTTTTTGTTTGCTGACCTTCCACTTAACCAAGCTAGTCTCCAGGGACTGGTCCCTCCTGATAATATGTCCCAAGTACGAGAGACAAAGTTTTACCATCTTGTCTTCCAAGGAGCATTCTGGTTGTACTTTCTACAACATAGATTTATTTGTTCTTCTAGCAGCCATGGTACTTTCATTATTCTTCTCCAACAGCTTAACTCAAATGCATAAAAAGTTCTTCTATGGTCTTCCTAATTCACTGTTTAGCTTTCACATGCATATGAAACTCTTGAAAATACCATAGCTTGAGTCAGGTGCACCTTAGTACTCAAACTGACCTCTTTGCTCTTGAACACTTTAAAGAGGTTTTGTGCAACATATTTGTGTAATGCAATATGGTGTTTGATTTTTTTACTGTTGCTTCCATGAGTGTTGATAGTGGATCCCCCCCAAAATGAAGTCTTTGACAACTTTATTCTTTTCTCCATTTATCTTGATGTTATTTATTGCTTCAGTGGTGAGGATTTTTGTTTTGTTTGTTTTTTTACATTGAAGTGCAGCCCACACTATAGGCTATGATCTTTAATCTTCATCAGTGAATATTTCAAATCCTCTCCTTTCAGCAAGCAAGCTTGTATTGTCTGAAAATCACAGGTTGTTAATGAGGCTTCCTCTAATCCTGAAGCTATGTTCTTCATATAATCCAGTATCACAAATTAATGCACAGCATACAGATTGAAGAAGTATGGTGAAAGTATACAACTCTGGTGCACAGCTTTCCTAATTTTAAACCATTCAGTATTCCCTTTTTCTTAAGGTCTTAGTTTAAATATATTTTATATGCTTATGTGGAAAGGTAGAGTCCCTGGTATGATGGTTAACTGGTTAATTACTCTCCTCTGCAACAGAAAGATTGACAATTTCAGTCCACTCAGATATACTTCAGAAAAAAGTCCTGGCAATCTATTAGTAAAAACTCAGTCATTGAAAACCCTCTGGAGTTCTACTATAATACACATGGATAACCATGAGTTGGAATTGACTCAATGGCAACTTGTGAAGTGCCAGGAAGTCAGTTCTGACTCATTGTTGCTGTTGTTGTTGTTAGGTGCCATCGAGTCGGTACCAACCCACAGCAACCTTATACACAGCAGAACGAAACACTGCCTAATCCTGGGATGACCTCACTATTGTTGCCATGCTTGAACCCATCGATGCTGCCACTTGGACAATCTATCTTGTTGGGGGTCATCCTCTTTCTCTGATCCTCCACCTTACCAAACATGATATCCTTCTCCAGTGACTGCTCCCTCCTGACAATATACGAAGTATGAGAAACAAAGTTTGGCCATCTTGGCCTCTGGCTGCACTTCTTTCAAAATGGATCTATTGGTTCTTTTGGCAGCCCATGGCACTTTCAATATTCTCCTCCAACACCATAATTCAAAGGCATCAATTCTTCTATGGTCTTCCTTATTCGCTGTCCAGCTTTTGCATGCATAAGAGGTTATTGAAAACACCATGACTTGGGTCAGGAGCACCTTAGTCCTCAAGCTGACATCTTTACCCTTCAACACTTTAAAAAGGTCTTGTGCAGCAGATTTGCATAATGTAATACGTTCTTTGGTCTCTTGACTGCTGCTTCTGTGAGTGTTGATAATTGATCCAAGAAGAATGAAGTCCTTGACAACTTCAATCTTTTCTCCGTTGATAAGAATGTTGTTTATTGGTCCAGTGGTGAGGATTTTTTGTTTTCTTTACATTGAGATGTAATCCGTACTGAAGGCTGTGCTCTTTGATCTTCATCAGTAAATATTTTAAGTCCTCTTCACTTTTAGCAAGCAAGGTTGTATCATCTGCATATGGCAGGTTGTTAATGAGTCTTCCTCCAATCCTGATGCCATGTTTTTCTTCATAGAGCCCAACTTCTCAGATTATTTGCTCAGCGTACAGGTTGAATAAGTATGGTGAAAGAATGCAACCTTGTCACACACCTTTCTTAATAGTTCTGACTCATAGTGACCCTATATAGGGTTGCCAAGGATCCACTGGTGCGTTTGAACTACCTATCTTTTGGTTACCATTCCTGTTCCAGTCTTACAGCACTACCCCAGAACTCCCAAAGGCAGCTAGTCATGTGTAAAGGTAAAAGCAAACAATCTCCCTCCATCCTTCTCTAACTTTTACACAATTCCCACAACCCCACCTACAAATAAACATTATCATTATTTTTCTGTGCATCCTACCTTTTAATGCACATACAAATATTTGCATTTTTTCTTATTTGCCCACATGTTGCCCTACTATGTATACATCACTCTACACTTAAACTATCTTGAGGCTTTCTCCACTTCACTGCACACAGAGACCCCCATTACTTTTTGTGATTTTTGCTGTTTTTCTACATCTGGATAGTATTGCAGTACGGTTGATTAAAACATCTCTGCTCTCTGGTGGCAGCATACCCAAAGCTCAATTTCCTTATGAGGCTAACAAATCTCTTGAACCCAAATATATTGTGTGGCACTTTTCACAGGAGGTTAAGGTGTTAACCCTCTCAGATGGCACATTTTAACAGGGGCTTCTGACTACAAACTCTCGGGTGCTAACTTCAGGTGTGCTGTGTCAGTGGGAGATTTGTGGAATGACAAAACCTTGTTTTACTCCTCAGATTATATCACATAGGCAGTACATATTATATCAGAACATAGAGCTGTTTCTATATTTACAGTTACAACAGTAGCTAAACTGAAAGAAACAAACTGAAACAACTCTCATTTTATGAAGCCTTGGCTATTGTCTTTTGTCAGACTATATTTTATAAAATGTAACATCTATGTTTTTCTTAATGCAAATCCATATGTGTCTTTAGGCTTCCAGTTTTGCAAGTTTATCATGCATTCACTTGAGTCTGGCTCATTTTTCCTACTTTTCAGGTTTGCAAAAAAGTATGTGTCTGTGTATATATATATATACATAAAATGTATTTTCTTCCAGCAAGTGGAAATCATAACAGCATCATGCAATGCAGCAAGGAGTTGCTAAGCAACCATTTTCAGTGTTCAGCACACACTCAAACCTCACAAACCTTCCTTTTAAATGTCTGCAACATGTGAAAAATTAGATAGGTCTCCAACCAACTTGGAATGTGCTCAAACAATTTACAAATATTATGTCATCTATTTCCTCTTCCAACTCAGTTGTAACTTTCATCAACAATGACACAATTTTCAAAGATGCAGTTTTACACCAGGTCAAGCTAAATGTGAAACAGCAAATGCCTTCTCTGATCTCAATTATGGCTTTGCCAGTCTGACATCCATTGACACAAGGATGCTTGTAATTCGTTTTTGATGTCCTTACAGTTAAAATTATGTACCACAAGACTTGGGTGCTTCAGAAAAGTAGATTGTTTGCAGGCATGGGATTGCAATTAAGCTTTAACACTAACTCCCTCACTCTCCCAAAATAAGTTAAGTGATTCGATATGAGAAGATTACATCAGAATTTTGAAATACCACTCTTCCCAGTGGAGTCCTGGTGTGCTGATGTACGATAAGAACTAGACTGCTAACCAAAAGGTCGGTAGTTCAAACCCACTAGACACTCCTTGGAAACCTTATACAGGGGTGCTATGAGTTGGAACTCACTAAGTGGCACTTAACAATACTACCCTTTCTAGTACCAAATGCAACAACAGATTTGGGGGCACTTAGAGATATTTATTGACCTACTGTGTGATGTCTGGAGGATGGTTTCATGGAGCTATCAGGGTGATTTAGGCATGGGAAGAGTTGAATGACTTCTACTGAAAAGACTATAGCTGATTTTAGGCCCTCCCCATGGTGCTTGTGAGACTGTAATTTTGAAGGGGAGCAGACAGCCTCACCTTTCTCTCCTGGAATGACTTGTGTGTTTGAACCTTGCAGTTAGCAGCCTAGTACTTAGTCTACTGCATTATCAGTACTCTTTTTAGGACCCACATAGGCTTTTTCTGTCTGGAGGAAGGATTAAAGAATATTTTGGTATTCAAGGTGTGGTATCCTGGGCATGGCTTCCAAGAGATCATTGAAGGAGACGCTTGACAACCTAGGGCAGCTCTTGTTGGTATGGACACATGCACCCAATGCTGTTGGAAGTGCTAAGGATGCTGGGGGGCAAAATCACCTTTCACCATATCATGTAAAGGTAACCCTGGCATTTCCTAGTCTCCCTAGCGGTCTTATACATACAGGTTGTCTTTGGTCAAGCTGAGAAATGCCAGGGTTTGCCTTTGACTTACTTATTTCCTGTACTATGTCCCCTTCTCAAATGTCCTCATCTGACACTGGCTGCCCAGCAATCCTAGTACAGGTATCTCTTGCCATTCAAACATAGAAATCCACTGGACTCAGATAGTATGAGATTCTTGTTTTTTTTTTTTTTATTTATAGTTCTTTATAAAAAGAGTTTTCACATCCCTTGTTATTTGCTGCACACAGCAACTCTATCAACAAGGCAAGGCAGAATACATTATTTACATTTTCTGGTGAGCGAAACAGGTCACCCATTCATTGGAGTAGAAATTGGAACTTGGAACCTTTAATTTTCAGTTTAGGGTTCTTTCCACAAAATTAGAATTTTTCTATGTCAAGTGTCTCTTTTTCAGTGTGTGCTCGGCTAAGTGACCGGTTAATTAATACATTAAAACAAACAGAGTTAAATTCTCTCTTGTTCATCTTAGCTAAAAGTGTTATCATTTACAGATAGTACTTAAATTCTAATCTTGCAATATAATGTCAAACTTAAAGGAAGCCCATAAGTTGGGAATTTCAGGTGTCATGGATTGTTTAAAAGATGGAAGAAGATCTTTTCAAGTAGAATTCTTGAATTCATTAATTAATGTCAATATAAAGAAAGCTTTTACCCTGTGCTAGGCATTAGAATAAGAAAACAAGCAGACCTGATTTTTACCCCCATGGTAATGGATTTCTGGCCATACACTAGATCTGTCTATATTGAAGGTAGAAGTTCCTGAGTGGTGCAAACTGTTAAGAACTCAATTATTAGCTGAAAAGTTGGTAGTTCAAACCCACCCAGAGGCATCTCAGAAGACAGACCTGGAGATCTATTTCTAAAAGGTCACTGCTTTGAAAATGCTATGAAGTGAACTTCTGTTCTGGATAGCTGGGGTTCTCATGGGTCGGCATCAGCTCCTCGGTAACGAAACACAGCAACAACATAAGGGTACATGACAATCCAGACAAAATTATTTTTATGGATCTTGCCCATGATAGAAAAGGATGAGAAGAAAATACAAGACATTAGTACTTTATTCCAAAGAGTTAACAAACTATTTTTGAATTACTATTCTTATCAGTAAAATTTTGCATCACTTGAATGGACTGGAGGGGGTCAGTAATAAATCCTTGGGCAGAGGGAGGAGATGGTATTTTTCTTTTCATTCTGGAAATGTTCATGACCTTAGGAAGAAGGATGCAGTGCTAAACTAGAGGCTGTCGGTCATGTTGAGGGGACTGGCTGAGGGACAAGTCACTTCCTGTTCTGAGGTTCAGTTGTACAACTGATCTGCTGTTTTTTGTTTGTTTGTTTGTTTTTTAATGTCTACTTCATCTATCTCCTTTCAATGTGTAACTATGGGAGTGAGGATTAGTGGATAGGGACTAGGCAGGAAATTAATTTGAATTATATGGCACTGAGAGAGATTCTCATATGTTCTCAGAAAGGCCTTTAAAACAGGAAGCCATAGAGCAAGATCTCTCCTCCTATAGTATAAATTTGTCAAGAGCCATCAAGTCAGTTCCAACTCATAGCAACCCTATATAGGGTTTCTGAGCAGTGACTAGTGGGTTTGAACCACCAATCTTTCAGGTTGCTTATCCTACAGCACCACACCACTGTATAAGTTTTGCAAGTGACTTACAGAATTACTAGTGAAAAATAATTCAAAGTTTTTTTTTCTCAGTTATGTTAGTAATGCAAATTCATATATTAAAGCAATTTATGTGTAAAAAAATTTTATATACCTCAATCACTACTATGAAGTGATCTTTTTGTTGTTGTTGTTGTTAAGTGCTGTCGAGTCGGTTCTGACCCATAGCGACCCTGTACAGGGTTTCCGAGGGTGTAAATCTTTACGGGAGTAGAAAGCCTCATCTTTTTCCCGCGGAGCAGCTGGTAGTTTCGAACCGCTGACATTAAGGTTCGCAGCCCGATTCGTAACCACTACGCTACCAGAGCTCCTCATGAAGTGATCTTGGGAATGTTTTTTTTTTTTGGCCATAGCATATTAGACACTGACTTTACAAGACCACTGTAAAGGTGTGTACGTGACTAACTTTTGTCACTTACCACAATGTATATTTGTTATATTATCTTTGAGGTTAGTAGTATAGGATTCTGCATTTCTACACCCCTCCCATCATTGCATGAAATAGTTTCTTTTTAACACTGATGATGGATATTGGTCTAACTAATAGCTTTATTTGTCTTAATGAAATATTCCAGATCATTTATTCCTACCAGTTAAGAAAATATTTTGAAAATATATGTTTAAAATGACAACAACAACCCCAAACTTAGTTTATCATAGAGTCAATAGTTTTCCTCAAAAATAATAAAAGTTACTTTTTCATGGGACTTGTCCTCACTGCCAAGGTGGTTAAACTCTTTCAATGATCACTGAGGAGCTGATGCTGACACATGACAACCCCAGGGGAGCAGAGTAGAAGTGCACTTCTGATATAATATCTATGATTTATGGCAGCACTGAATCTGAAGATAATGGTGACACCGTGTTGTTGTAGTTAGGTGCCATCAAGTCAATACTGACTCAGACCAAGCCCTGCACAGCAGAATGAAACCCTGACCATTCCTGCTCCAACCTCACAATCGTTACTATGTTGAGCCTATTGCTGCTGTCACTGTGCCAATCCATCTCATTGAGGGTCTTCCTCTTTTTCTCTGACCCTCCACCGTACCAAGCATGATGTCCTTCTCCAGGGTCTGGTCCCTCCTGAAAACATGTCTGAAGTATGAGAGACAAAGTCTGTCCATTCTGGTTTCCAAGAAGCATTCTGGGTTTAATTCTGCCGACACAGATTGTTTTGTTCTTTTGGAAGTTCATGGTACTTTTAATATTTTCCTCCCAAACCATAACTCAAATGCATCAATTCTTCTATGGTATTCCTAACTCACTGTCCAACTTTCACAAGCATATGAGGCTTAATGTAATATGTCTTTTGATTTCTTGACTGCTGCTTCCGTGAGTGTTAATGGTTGATCCAAGCAAAATGAAGTCTTTGACAACTTTTATCTTTTCTCCATTTTGTTGTTGTTGTTGTCACATGCCATCAAGTCAGTTCCGACTCAGAGTGACCCTGAATAGAGTTTCTGAGGAGCAGCTAGTGAGCTTGAACTGCCAGCCTTGAGGGTCAAACTGACTTTGCAGCCTGGAGCATTAATCCACAACACCATTAATGGTACAGTGGTGATGATTTTGTGTTTTATTGTTTTTGTTTTTACATTGAGATGCAACCCATACAGAAGATTGTGATCTTTATCAGTAAGTATTTTAAGTCCTGTTCACTTTCAGCAAGCAAAGTTTTATCATCTGCATATCGCAGCTTGTTAATGAGTCTTCCTCCAAACCTGATGCCATGTTCCTCTTCATATAATCCAGCTACTCAGTTTATTTGCTCAGGATACAGATTGAATAAGCATGGTGAAAGAATACAACCCTGGGACAGGCCTTTCCTAATTTTAAACCATTTGGTGTCCATTTCTCTGTTTGAACAATTGCCTTTTTGTCTATGTAAAGATTCCTCATTAACACAATTAAGTGTTCTGGAATACTTATTCTCCACAGTGTTATCCGTAGCTTGTTATGATCTATATAATCAAAAGCCTTTGCATACTCAATAAAGCACAGGTAAACATCTTTCTGGTATTCTTTGCTTTCAGCCAAGATCCAGCTGACATCAGCAATGATATCCTTCATTTGTGTTTCTGTCTGAATCCAGCTTGAACCTATGTTAGTTCTCTGTCAATGTAGTGCTGCTCCAGTTTTTAATTAAGTGACATGGTACTGACGTATTTTTTCATATACTGTTTTAGTTAACTTCCATTTGACTTTATGTGAGAAGTATTATTATTATTTCTATGATTTTGTTGAGTAATCCAAGGCTCAGATGGTCAAGTAATTTGCCAATAGCTTGCAAAAGAACATATAATTTGCAAAGACATGTTAAAGCTGAGCCTAAATGACCTTGAAGCACATTTTCTTAACCACACTGTAGCTCACGCTGAGTTACCAAACTAGAAATGAGGAGTAAGGAAGAGCTGTTGAAAGCTTTAGGCTTGTTTCCCCAGTCCTCTACAAAGTTGCTGAATCCAGTTTCAATTTCTTGGGTCCAATAGAAGTCTTTGAAACTTAAGACAGTGCTGTGATTGGGGCAGGGCAGGGGAAGTGGAGCTGAGTCTTGAGGAGTTTACTAAGCTTCAAATTTTCTTCTTGGCTAATTTAGGAGGGATGGGGTATGAAAACCCAACCTGAAGTGTGACCCAACTGGTTTCTGGCCTCCACAATTCAGCAACTCAATACTCAGGTTTAAAACTTACACATAGCGTGTGTTTCATTAATTTCTAGAAAAGAACTACTGAATACATTCTGGTCATTAAGACCTACTTAGAAAGAAGGTTATTTCTTTCAATGATTGGTTATTAACTTTTTTTGGGGGGGTGCACAATTACCTTTAATAATCTGTTAAAAGCTATGATGTTTCTCCTCAGAAAGATATACGGAAACACTACTGAATATAGCTCATTATTTTACAATTTGAGAGGGTTCCTGAGACCTCCTAAAACCCATCTATGCTTCTATCAAGTGACCAAGAAACCTAAGTTTGAAAGAAATCTTCAAATATATTCAGTGTTGTTGATGAAAAATGTTTTAAAACAGTTGATCAAGATTGTAAATTAACACTGGACCTGGCTTCAATGATTAGATGATCAGAGCTCAACTAGAAGAAGAAAGAAGAGGAAAAAAAAGAGTAATCTGATACAATTTGATGAACTTGACCTATACCTATGGATGCAGTAGCTCAAAAGAGGGAACAAATCTTTACAGCAAGGATCATTCCCACCCCCTCCATACACAGAGTAGACAAGGATGGGCAACTTTGACATTGGCTACCCAAAGTGGGGGGAGCTACAAAGGCAAGAAGTGACTGGCTTACAAGCTTTCAAGAGGGAACCTAGATCCAGAGGGCATGGAGGAAGGTAGAATCTCCACTTAGTAGTATCTAATCTGTCTAGGAGGGGCTGATGAAAGGAAATGCAGATAGATCTCTTGTGATACAATAGTGAATAACTGTTATCAGGACTAATTGTGAGGGTTGGAAATGTAAAGGTAGACATTTTGTAGCAAGGAGGGGAGTGATTAACTTTGCAGTCTAGGAGCAGAGGTCCCTGGGACCACCAAGGGAGAAGAGTGGAGAGCAGAACCCTACTCAGACAAGCAGTGATGCCAGAGATGGAGGCAGAGATGATGACGTGGAGAGATGGAGCAGCTGGGGACTTTAGACACAGAGGGGGAAAGGGGCTGTGTGCTGACGACCCACCAAGGGGCAGGCTTGTTGGGTATATCCTTTGGTTGATTGATGATGCATGGAGGGGATTGTAACCATGGCAATGAAACAATATACGATAGGATAAATGTAAAGCTAATGTTCTCCCATGTAAAAACTATCACATAATTCACAATAAAATGTTAAAAAAAAAAAAAAAGATTATAAATTAAATTAGAAAAGAAGGCAGGAAGGGGTCTTAAAGAACCAAACCAGTATGAAAGCACTCCTTTTTTATCCAGGTAGAATTCTTTCTTATGTAAATAACTTTTGAAGAACTTGTTTAATTGAAACAATAAAGACTAGAAGAAACACCAATATTTAATTTTTGGCCAGTTTGTGAACTTGAAATCAGAGTGCAGTCAATGACTCCTTGTTAAGTGTTGTCGAGTTGGTTCCAACCATAGCGATCTTGTATAAGATTTTCAAGAGGCAACTGGTGAGTTTGAACTGATGACTTTGTAGTTCAAACTGGCCTTGAGGTTCAGTGTGGATCCTACAGTGCCACACCAGAACTCCAATGAACCTTTAGCAAGCATTTATTTTATACTTTTTAGTAGATTAAAATGAAATTTAGGAATCCCCACTGAACAGTTTTCATCTTGTCTAGATGGGTCTGGTGAAAAGAGATGGGGATAAGATTCTTATGATTCAATAGTGAGTACTTGTTATCATGACTAATTGCAACTGTCACAACTGTAAAGGTAGAATTTTTGTAACAAAAATAGGGGAGTAGTTAATCTTACAGCCCAGGTACAGAGGGCCCTAGGACCATTAAAGGAGAAGAGCATAAGCAGAATATGGAACCCTATCCAGAGAAGTAGCGACACCAGAGATGGAAGCAGTGTACAGGACATGGAGCGATAGAGAAGCTGAGGACTCTAGACTTAGGAAAGAGAAAGGCTGTGTGCTGGTAGCCAGGAAGCAGGCTTGCAGAATGTGCCCTTTGGTTGTTTGAATGATTTTATATTCCTGAGTGTTTGTGTGCATCCTAAAAACAAAACAAAACAAAAGAACCCAGAGGAAATAGAAGCCAATACTGTTGAATGATGATGCACAGGAGGAGATTGTAATCATTGCCATGAAACAATGAGTGTAAAACTGATGTTCTCTCATGTAAACTATCACTCAATTCACAATAAAAACTTTTAAAAAAAGAAAGAAAGAAACTAGGTAAGTAAAAGATTTTCACAGTATGAAAATTCAGGCATCCCTCTTCATCCTCAGCCTAATACTCTTTTCCCTGACGGCAGCTTCTCACTCTTTCCTTTCTTCATTTGACTTCGACTCTATGATACATTCAGAGATTACGTTGGCTGTATTAATTAGTGTGCTGCAGCTTGTCTTTGGTGCTGTGGGTGAAGAAGGTAGCAAGAAAGCCTCAGCTCCTCAAATATCCTGGTGTACTGGAGCAGCCAAGTCCCTTAAGCCTCAGCTCAGGGTCCTCTTCAACCTTCTCTTAATGTTCAAGTTAAAAAAAGAGCAGTGAAGTCATCTGTCATTTTAGTATCATCTAATATTAGCTTTCCATCCCTAGTTAATCAAGGTGCAAAGTTTTTCTTAGTCATTCTTCTAGGCGTGGTTATATTTAAATCACTTTTCCCAGTTTCTCCTTATGCTTGCAGGAAGCTTTACCTCTTTTTCTTTTTAAGTTAGTAAGATGTAGATCAGATTGAAACTTCATGTTTAAAGTTATTACTTTTGGAAGTTAGTAGGTGAATAAATATGGACAGTGTTTAGTCTCATTAGTAATTTTTAAAATACTGTTAAATCATCAGTGAAAAAACTTCTATGAAATATATATATATATATGTTGTTATTAAGTGTTATTAAGTGCTGTCAAGTCAGTTCCGACCCATAGCGACTCTGTACATTTATATATATGTTCATATAATATATAGATATAGATATAGATATAGATAGATAGATAGATAGATATATCTGTACATATCCATGTATATATATATTTATAAGTCTCTCTATGTATGTCTTTATCTACTACAGGATGTTTAGGCATTTATACACAAGAGACAATATCTGTAGCTAGACAGTCCATTAGAACTAGGATTTCAAACCAGTTTTCCCCAGTTCAGTCATGGCTTAAAGGGAAACTGGAATGGACTAAAAATTTTAAATGTGAGCGTACTAGAAAAACAACTGGAAAGGGAAAATTATGGGTTGATACCCTACTAGAAATTTAATCTGCTTCTTAGAAAATAAGGGCAGCATGGGTATTGCATAGCAACCAAAATTTCTTGAGCAACAGTCAGAAACAATGGTTTCCTGCTCAAAGGTGGTAGTTAATGGGGTCACTTTTAAAGTTTGTCATTCTTCCCAGTGCTGGCAAGAATCCAGTCTCTCATATTAGACAACTCAAAGGGCTCAAATACATACTTTTCAAGTCTCCCATTCCAGGGCTTCAAGCCGTAATTTTTCCTGTTCCAATTATCATGCCTCTTTACCCCAGATTTTAAATTTTGGATTTGTTGCAATTTCTCTAGGTCAGTCATGACTGAACTAGTTCAAACCTGTTCAAAGTCCTGATTAGAACAGTGCTTTTGAAACTTTAGTATATTATAAGCATCATCTGGAGAATCCTTGGTCTACCCATAGATTCAGTTCCATGGACATGAGGAAGGACCTGAGAATTTGTATTTCTCATGACTTCCCAGGTACTGATGCTACTGTTTCAAGAACCACATTTTGATTTTGATAAGCATTGCTTTAGGCTAGTGGTTTCCAACATTGGCTATACATTAGAATTACCTGAGAGGATTTATTTATTATTATTTTTTTAACGTTAATGCCTTTTTCCATTCCCAGACAAATTAAACAGAAATTCTGTGACCCTGTCTCAGGCAACAGTAGGGTGTAGAAGCTCCACAGCTGATTCTAATTACAGCCAAAGTTGGATACCTTTTTGTATAGATCATTGGTTCTCAAGCTTGAACTCATTAGAAAAAAAAAAAAAATCACCTGGGGGACTTGTTAAAACTGATAGGTAGATCCCACCTCCAGAGTTTCTGTGGCTGACACCAGAACTGGTTTTTCTAACAAGTTCCCAGGTGATGTGGCTGTGGCTGGCTCTGTAACTATACCTTGAGAGCCATTGCTTTAAAATTTAGATCATCATGATCTGACATGGCACAGTAAATCATAACATTTTCCCTTTGTTACTGAAAATTGCCACATTTGGGGAAATATTGTAATGACATATATTAAGAATCATAAACATGTTCTTGCCTGTTGATAGAGTTAATTCCACTTTACTTTAGGAAAAATCTATTCTAAGAAAATAAACAAGATATGGGAAACAGTTATGTACCTGATGTTCACTGAACTGATGTGTCATTGTTGGGTCAGAAGATGGTAATAGCCAGAGAGTGGCTAAAGCTTATCAGGGACCCTCTCTTTCCAGCCAGGGGCAACTCGGTGGTTCTGAAGGAAACCAGGGAATTCTAAGTCGTTATTATACATACCTCCATATCAGAATGATGTCACACTGTTATATAACCTGTCAGTCATATGTGGCAAGATGCCTTCTTTGTTCTGAAGTGGCACTTAAGAAATTTCCCCCCTGTGAGGGGTAGAAGGGAGAACAAACAGAGACAGAAGAGAGAACGGAGCAAACAGAGGGAGAAGAGAGAGAGATAAAGTGAATAGAGCCCGAGAGAGCTCTGAGATCTAGAGAGCGCAGAAGGACAAGAGACTACCCGAGACCCCTTCCCCTGAGCTGATTGCTGTTTTGCCAAATAAAAGAATGAGCCACCTTCCCACAGTAGCTTGAGTGTTCATTTGGCTATCTGATCCAGTGACCCTGTTGAGTTGGGGTGCTGAGAAACTCTCACTCTTCTCATACAGTATAATAAAAATATTACACAGCTAAAAATATATATTTGTAGGTAATTTGTTCAATAAATTCTGGTGTGTCTCCATAATGGAATTCATTAAAAATGATACCTACATGAAAGTTAGCTGCATCTCAAAGAGTTTGTGATTTGAATTCTAGCCCTCCAAATCTTTTTAAAAGTATAATTGCTGTCACTACAACCAAAGAAAAAGAAGTATATGCAAAAAAAAAATTACCTAGAAGATATAAAATAAACTGGTAGCTAAGTGTGGTAGTGTAGCGGTTGCAAATTGGGCTGCGAACCTCAAGGTCAACAGTTCTAAACTACCAGTGGTTCCACTGGAGAAAGATGAGAGTTTCTGCTCCCGTAAAGATTTACAGCCTCAGAAACCCTGTACAGGGTCGCTATGAGTCGGAACCGACTTGACGGCATTTAACAACAGCAACAACAACCATGACTATGGTAGTATAGTGGTTATGAATCGGGCTGTGATCCTCAAGGTCAACAGTTCAAAACTACCAGCTGTTCCGTGGGAGAAAGATGAGGGTTTCTGCTCCCATAAAGATTTATAGCCTCAAAAACCCTGTACAGGCTCACTTTGAGTCAGAACCGACTCCACGGCACACAACAACAACAACAACCATGACTATTATGTTTATTTATTTATTTATTTATTTTCATTTCCCAATTTTCTGTGACTTGGTTTATCAGTTCTTTTTAAAGACTGGCATCATATAATTCTTCAAGTCTCAGGTTAGTGGACACTACTGATGTTCCTGTGGTCCATTAGTACATTGGAGTTTCATAAAACTTGAATTTTTATCACTCTTCTTTCTTCTGGACAAGAGTCCAGTAGCATAGTGGTTGGACTGCTAAGAAGAGACCAATAGTCATACCATAGATGGACACTCATGAGCTTGTGTGTGTGTGTGTGTAAATTGAGTGAATTTTTACAGAGCAGATCATCAATCCCACATTCAAGAAATAGTGCATTTCATTTCATTATAATGATTGCAATCCCCTGCACGTACCATCAGTTAGCATTATTGATCTCTAGACACTAACTCTTGCACTCCTCCCTGTGTCTTCTGGTACATCTATCTTGCCTCTGCCATCCTCCCTCTTGTAAAGTTTTATAACAAAATTTATATGTATGGAGTCGTGGTGTGGTGGGTGGGATGATTTAAACTGGACCATAAGGCCTGTTTGAAGCTTAAGGTCAGCAGTTCAAATTCACCAGCTGCTCCTTAGAAACCCTATTCAGGATCTCTATGAATTGGAACTGACTCAATGGCACTTAACAGCTATCTACCTAGCTAGCTAGCTATCAAGAATCCTGGTGTGGCACTGTGGGTTAATGTGCTGGACTGCAAAGTCGGTCTGAACCACAAGGTCGGCAGTTCAAGCTCACCAATTGCTCACCAGTATATATATATATATATATACCACTCATCTGTCAGTTTTTTGTTGTACCATGGTGGCTTGTGTGTTGCTATGATTCTGGAAGCTATGCTGCCTGCATTTTAAATATCAGTAGGCTCACCCATGGTGGATAGGTTTCAGATGAGCTTCCAGATGAAGACAGACCATGAAGAAGGAGAGATGGACTACTTCCCAATATTTAGTCATGAAACCTTTATGAATAACAATGGAACACTGTCAGAGAGCACCAGAATATTGAATATTGAAACCTGATGAAGAGAACCACAATATTGACAAATATAGTGCCAGAAGATAAGCCTGTCAGATTGGAAGGCATTCAAAATACTACTGAAGAAGAACTGCCTCCTCAAAGTAGAGTTGACTATGCTGATGCAAATAGAGCAAAACCTTTGGAGCCTTCATTTGTCAATAGGGCACAACTCAAAATGAAGCTGTAAACATCCATTAATAATCAGAACATGCAATGTACAAGTATGAATCTAGGAAAATTGGAAGTTGTCAAAAAAGAAATGGAATGCATAAACAGCAATTTAGTGAGCTGAAATGGACTGATATTGACCATTTTGAATCTGACAATCACATGGTTTGCCATGCCAGGAATGACAAATTAAAAAAGGGATGGTGTTGCATTCACCATCAAAAAGAACATCAAGATCTGTCTTGAAGTACACTATATGTGATAGGATAACATACATATGACTACAAGGAAGACCAGTTAATACCATTATTATTCAAATTTGTACAACAACCACTAAAGCCAGTGATGATGAAACTGAAAAATTCTACCAACTTCTTCAGTCTAAAATTGGTCAAATATGTAATCAAGATGTATTGGTAATTACTGGTGATTGGAATGCAAAGGTTGGAAACAAAGAGGAAGGATCAGTGGTTGGAAAATAAGGCCTGGGGGATAGAAGTGATGCTGGAGAACACATGATAGAATTTTTCTGACCAATGACTTCTTCATTGCAAATACCTTTTTAAACAACATAAAAGATGACTATACACACGGACCTCATGAGATGAAATGCACAGAAATCAAATTGACTACATCTGTGGAAAGAGACGGTGAAAAAGCTCATATCATCAACCAAAACAAGGCCAGGGACAGACTGTGGAACAGACGATCAATTGCTCATATGTAAGTTCAGGCTGAAAGTGAAGAAAATTAAATGTCCATGAGAGCCAAAATATGACCTTAAACATATCCTACCTGAAGTTAGAGATCATCTTAAGAGCAGTTTTGATGCATTAGACACTAAATACTGAAGACCAGAGTTGTGGGATGATATCAATAACATCATACAGAAAGAAAGCAAAAGGTCACTAAGAAAACCAGAAAGAAGGAAAAGACTAAAATAAATATCAGAAGAGACTCTGAGACTTGATCTCCAGTGTAGAGATGCTAAAGCAAATGGAAGAAATGAGGAGGTAAATGAGAAAATTCCGAAGAGCAGCTCGAGAAGACAATGTCAAATATTGTAACAAAATGTGCAAAGACCTGGAGTTAGAAAGCCACAAGGGATGAACACACTCAGCATTTTTCAAGCTGAGGGAACTAAAGAAAAAATTTAAGCCTCCACTCAAAATATTGAAAGATCCTATGGTCAAAATGTTGAATGATGCAGAAAACATCAAACGAAGGTGGAAGGAATACACAGTCACTGTACCTAAAATAAATGCTAGATGCTCAACTGTTTCAAGAGGTAGCATATAATCAAGTCAATGATACTGAAGGAAGAAGTGCAAGGTGCATTGAAGGCAAAGGACAAGGCAACGGGTATTGATGGAATACAAATTGAAATCTTTCAACAAACTGATGAAGCACTGGAGGCATTCACTCATCAATGCTAAGAAATTTAAAAGACAACTACCTGGTCAACTGACAGGAAGAGATCCATAGTTGTGCCCATTCCAAAGAGAGGTGACCCAGTGGAATGCAAAAATCATCAGACAATAACATTAATATCTCATGCAAGTAAAATTTTGCTAAAGATAATACAAAAATGACTGCAAATATACATTGACAGAGCACTTCCAGAGTTTCAAACTGGATTCAGAAGAGGACGTGGAACAATGGGTTTGAATGATATCATTGCTGATGTCAGATAGATCTTGGCTGAAAGCAGAGAATACTCAAAAGATGTTTAATAAATAAAGCACAGGCTTTATTGATTATGCAGGAGCTTTTGATTATATGGATCATGACAAGCTATGGACAACATTGCAGCAAATGAGTATTCTGGAACACTTAATTGTGCTCATGAATAACCTGTCTATAGACCAAAAGGCAGTTGTTTGAACAGAACAAGGGACACTGACTGGTTTTAAATTAGGAAAGGTGTGCACTCAAGTTGTATTCTTTCATTGTGTCTATTCAATCTGTATGCTGAGCACATAATCTGAGAAGCTAGATCATATGAAGAAAAATGAGGCATCAGGATTGGAGGAAGATTCATTAGCACCCTGAGATATGCAGATGATATAACCTTGTTTGCTGAAAGCAGAGAGGACTTGCTGATGAAGATCAAAGACCACGGTCTTCTGCATGTAAAGAATGCAAAGAAAAAAAAAAAAATCCTTACTACTGGACCAATAAGCAACTTCCATATCAATGAAGGAAAGATAGAAGGTGTCAAAGACTTCATTTTGCTTGGAGCCACCATCAACACTCCTGGAGGCAGCAGTTAAGAAATCAAATGACATATTGCATTAGGTAAATGTGCTGCACAAGACCTATTTATAATGTTCAAGAGCAAAGATGTCAGTTTGAGGACTAAGGTCCACCTAACGCAAACCATGGTATTTTCAGTAACCTTATATGCATGCAAAAGTTGGACAGTGAGTACGGAAGAGCATAAAAGAATTGATGCATTTTAATTACAGTGTTAGAGGAGAAAATTTAAAAGACTGCCAAAAGAACTGCCAAAAGACTGCCAAAATCTTTTGGACTGCCAAAAGAACAAACAAATCTAT
>NW_006408561.1:2159463-2166534 GCF_000296735.1 Chrysochloris asiatica
ATATGACATATATATAATATATTGTTGTTGTTGTTAAGTGCCATCAAGTCAATTCTGACCCATAGCAACCCTGTATAGGGTTTCCGAGAAGCAGCTGGTGAGCTTGACCCGCCGACCTTGCAGTTCAAATGGGTTTGTATTCTAGTGCATTAATCCACAGCACCACACCAGGACTATGAGTTGTAACCAATTTGACGCCGTTTAGCAACAGCAACAACACACACACATATACATATATGTATGTAGGGTAAGCACTGAATTGCAAGATAAGTGGTTCGAACTCACCAGTCACTCCTGGAAACCGTAAACAGGGTCACTATGAGTCAGAACCAACTCATAGCGACCATGTACAGAACTTTCAAAGAGTGGCTTTTGAGTTTGAACCACTGACTCTGCAGTTTAAACTGATCTTACAGTCCAGTGCTTATCCTATAGTGCCATACCAGGACTATATATATATTCCACAGGGGGCTTCCAAGAGATTATGGAAAAGTGGGATTAAAAGATAAAGGAATTTTCTACCTATATGTATGTATGTGTGTGTGTATATATATATATAGTTGTTTTTAGGTGCCATCAAGCCCATTTCAACCCACAGAGCGCCTATGTATAACAGAACATAGCACTGCTGGGTTCTAATACATCCTCACAATCATTGCTATGTTTGACCCCATTGTTGCAGCCATAATGTCAATCCATCTTGTTGAGGGTCTTCATCTTTTTCACTGTCTACTTTTCTAAGAATGATGTCCTTCTCCAGTAACTCTAGTCTCCTAATAACATATCCAAAAAAATATGAAATGAAGTCTCACCATCCTGGAGCATTAATTCCTTATTCATTGTCCAATATTCACCTGCATATGAGCAATTAAAAATACTATGGCTTGGGTGAGGTGAACTGCTGTAGTCTTTAAAGTTACATCTTTGCTTTTCAATGATTTAAAGAAGTCTCTTGCGGTAGACTTATCCAGTGTACTCGCTACATCATTTGGTTATATATACACATGAATGACTAAATACATGCACACAGTATCAAATTACTGGTCCTGTGTAAGGTGGAAATTTGTCAGAGAATGAAAACTCAAATATAATAATAGAGAGTGTCAGAAAAATAGTAAGACTGTGCCCTGTCAAGGGCAGAAAACTTGCAAGATCGAGAATAACAGACCAGTCCTGTTGAGTTCTAGCTCTTACAGGTTTCACTGTACTTGCTTCTCTGTGAGATATTGTGGCTATATCTTGGTTTAAAATAACATATCTCAGAATTCTGCATTTGCCTGCAGATTCTAATTGTGACATCTGAATGACAGCACATGCTTTCTCTCTTACAGCCTCTGCTCAGATATTCTCTGAATGATGGTAATTATCTCAGAGGTGACACACAAAAAGCTTAAAGGTTCCTATTAGGCAGGAAGCAGCCAAAGAAAGAGGGGAGAGCATGTTGATGTTTCCTTTTCATAATGACTGTTTCAACATACAAAGGGACCTCATCTCTATTCAGTATGTCTACAATATCAAAAGGATTTATAAGAAACTCCAATTATATGCTTTGGTTTTGTGCTGGTTCACCAGAGGAGTTGAGAGTTATTCCTTTGTGTTACCATGTAATGTAATATGTAACAGATGAAATCCCATGACTGGAAATGTTATTTCAGGAGATTGCTCGTTATAATTAAAATAGATCCAAGACTTAAATGGCCCAAGGAAATCTTGCTTTATAAGTCTTGTTAAAACAAGATTATCTGTCATACAAAACCTCTGAAGTTTAGACCACACTGTCCCTAGGACAAGACTATGAGCAGTTCTTGAATTCCACACATCATTTAAATTGGTGAAATGTGAATATCCCACTCTTAGTCTTTCAGCAGTCTTTAAGGCTGTCATTGCTAAATGCTGTTGAGTAGACTCCAATTCATAGTGACCCTTTGCACAACAGAACGAAACACTGTTTTGTCCAGCTCCATCCTGACAGTTGTTATTAGGTTTGAGCTCATTGGTGCAGCCACTGAGCAATCCATCTAGTTGGGGATCTTCCACTTCTTTACTGACCCTCTACTTTGCCAAGTATGAGATACTTTTCTAGGAACTGGTCCCTCCTAGCAACATCTCCATATTTGTGAGACAAAAGTCTCACCATCTTTTTTTTTTTTTTTTTTTTTTAAGGGAATAATGACTATACTTCTTCCAAGATAGGTTTGTTCATTCTTTTGGAAGTCCATGGTACTTTCAATATTCTTCCTCAACACCACAATTCAACTGCATTAATTCTTCTCCTGTCTCCTTATTCATTGTTCAGCTTTCACTTGCCTATGAGGCAATTGAAAACACCTTGGGTTAGGCACACCTTAGTCCTCAAAGTGATATCTTTGTTCTTTAATAGTTTCAAAAAGTCTTTTGCAACAGATTGGCCCAATGCAATACATTCTTGGATTTCTTGACTGTTGCTTCCATGAGTGTAGGTTATGGATCCAAGTAAAATGAAATCTGTGATAACTTCAATACTTTCTTTATCATGATGTTTATTTGTTCTGTTGTGATATTTATTTGCTTAATAATAGATTGTAATCCATACTAAAGCTATACTGTTTTATCTTCTTCAGTAAGTGCTTCAACTCCATTTTGCTTTTAGTAAGCAAGGTTGTGTCATCTGTACATAATCTGTTGTTAATGAGCCTTCCTCCAGTCCTGATGCCATGATTTCAGATAGTCCAGTTTCTCAAATTATTTGCTCAGCATAAAGATTAAATAAGTATGGCGAAAAGATACAACCCTGATGCACACCTTTCCTAATTTTAAACCATTCAGTATCCCCTACTTCTATTCAAACGACTGCTTATTGATCTGTGTAGAAACTCCTCATGAGCACAGTTAAGTGCCCTAGAATATCCATTCTTTGTAATGTTATGTATAATTTGTTATGATCCACACAATCAAATGCCTTTGCATAGTCAATGAGACACAAGTAAGCATCTTTCTGATATTCTCTCGTTGTTCCATATCCTCTTCTGAATCTGCCTTGAATTTCTGGCAACTTCTTGTCAATAGACTGCTACAATCAAGTTTTAATTGTCTTCAGTAAAAGCTTACTTACCTGTAATATTAATGATGTTGTTTGATGATTTCTGCATTCTGTTGAGTTACCTTTCTTTGGAATGGGTATATACATGAATTTCTTGCAGTCAATTGGCCAGACAGATGTCCTCCAAATTTCTTGGCATAGATTAATGAGTGCTTTCAATGCTGCCTTGGTTTTTTAGACATTTCTAGTTGTAATCCATCAATTCCTGTCATCTTATTTTTTGCTGATGCCTTCAGTGAAGCTTTGACTTATTCCTTCAATACCTTGGCTTCTACCTCTTGAAATGGTTGAACATCAATCAATTCTTTTTGGTACAGTGACTCTGTGTATTCCTTTCATTTTCTATTGATGCTTTCTGCATCAGTCAGTAATTTTACCCATCTTGTTGTTGTTGGTAAGTGATGTGAAGTACATTCCTGACTCATAGTGACTCAGTATAGTGTCTCTGAAGAGCCAATGGTAGGTTTGAACTGTCAATCTTGTGGTTAGCTGCTGCTGCTGCTGCTGCTGCTCTGTGCTGTAGAGTCGGTTCTGACTCATACAAATCCTTTAATATTTCAAGTTAAGGCTTGAATACTTTTTTCAATTATTTTAGTTTCAGAAATGCTGAATGTGTTCTACCCTCTTGGTTATCTGACTCCAGGTCTTTGCACATTTTATGATCATACTTCACTTTCTTCTCAAGCTGCCCTTTGAAATTTCTGCTCAGTTCTTTTACTTCATCATTTCTTACATTGGCTTTAGCAATTCTATATTCAAGAGCAAATTTCAGAGTCTCTTCTGACACTCACTTTGGTCATCTCTTTCTTTCCTGTCTTTTTAATGACCTTTTGCTTTCATCCTTTATGGTGTTCTTGATGTCATGCCACATTTGTTTTGGTCATTAGTGTTCAATGTGTCAAATCTGTTCTTGAGATGTTCTCTAAATTCGGGTGGGACATACTCAGTCATATTTTGACTCTTGTGTTGGTGTTTTAAAATTTTTCAGCTTCAAGATAAATGAAAATTTGATGGTCTGTTTTCCAGTCCTGCCCTGGCCTTGTTTTGGCTGATGTTATTGAGAGAGCTTCTCCATCATTTCTTCCCACAGATGTACTCGATTTGATTCCTGTGTAATCCATCTGACAGAGTCCATGTGTATCGTCAATGCTTATATTGTTAAAAAAGGTGTTTGCAATTAAGAAGTCATTGATCTTGCAAAATTCTCTCATCTTGATCTCCAGATTCATTTCTATCACCATGGCCACATTTTCCAAATACCGATTCTTCCTCTCTGCTTCCAACTTTCATATTCTAATCATCTGTAATTATCAATGCATCTTGATTGCATGTTTGATCAATTTCAGACTGAAGTTGTTGTTGTTGTTAAATGCCATCCAGTCAGTTATGACTCAGAATGACACTGTACAAGGTTTCTGAGGAAAAGCTGATGTGTTTGAACCTCCAACCTTGTGGTTATTAATCCAGTGCTTATCCTATAGCACCACATCAGTTTTAATGTTTGATATGTAATTTGAATAATAGTCATATTAAAGTTTCTTCTTTATAGACATATAGATCTTATTCTATTACAGTTGCTTGGTATTCCAAAGATATATCTTGAAATGTTCTTTTTGACAATGAATGCAATACCATTCTTCTTCATTTTGTCATTCCTGGCATAGTAAACAATATGATTGTCTTATTGTATTTTCTATTATTATTATTAACATTTTTTTTTCTTCTTTGTCTCTTTTTCTGAGAAAATTCACGGGTGCTAATTCTCTTCCAGTTGCCATTGAGTCCATTTTAATTCCTGGTGATTCTTCACTTGCTCATTCAGGTGGAGGATTGCCGACATTCTTCACTATCTTTGACATCTGTTGCTGCTGATGAGAAGTTTGGCACCAACTCATCGTTATTCCTTTATAAGTTATATTTCTTTTCATTTTGTAGTTTTTTCCCCCTAGACTTTACTATTGCATATATATATGTGGATTTAAGCTTATTTTTTCTGTTTGTACCATGTGCTTTTTCCAATTTAAGAACTCAGATTTTTCTCAAATTCTGGAAAATTATTAAACATTATTCTCTTCTGAAAGTTCTATCATAAATATCTTGAAACTATTCAATAAATGCTTCATTTGTCTAATTTCTTTCATAGTTTTAATCTATTTATATTTCTCTGATATAGTCTCTTGAAATAGTCTCAGTTCTAACTTCTAATCATTATTTCATTACTTGTTTTTTCAATCTGCTAATCTTAGGTTTTTCTTAATTTTAATAACAATAATTTTCATTTCTAAAATTTCTCATTCTTCTTATATCTGCCAGTTCTAGTTTTAGATTTTCTTATTTGTGTTTAATTCTGTTGTTGTTATGTGGCATTGAGTCAGTACTGACCCATAGTGACCTCATGCACAGCAGAACGAAACACTGCCCGATCCTGGGCTAACCTCACTACTGTTGCCATGCTTGAGTTCATCGTTGCTACCACTTGGCCAATCCATCTCACTGGGCGTCTTCCTCTTTTTCTCTGACCCTCTACCTTACCAAACATGATATCCTTCTCCAGCAACTGGTCCCTCCTGACAATATGTCCAAAGTATGAGAGACGAATTTTGGCCATCTTGGCATCCAAGGAGCACTCTGGCTGCACTTCTTCTAAAATGGATCTATTGGTTCTTTTGGCAGCTCATGGTACTTTCAATATTCACCTCCAACACCATAACTCAAAAGCATCAATTCTTCTACAGTCTTCCTTATTCACTGTCCAGCTTTTGCATGCATATGAGGTTATTGAAAATACCATGGCTTGGGTCAGGCACACTATAGTCCTTAAACTGATGTTTTTGCTCTTGAACACTTAGAAGTGTATGTTTATTAAAATTAATACTAGTAAACAAACTGTGGTACATACACACAATGGAATACTATGCTACCTTGAAGAACAACAAGGAAGCTGCAAGGCACCACATAATATGAATGAACCTTGAGGACATTATGCTGAGTGAAATTAGTCAGTCACTAAGGATAAATACTGCATAAGACCATTATTGTAAAAGACTAAGAAAAATAATCCACCCAAAAGGAGAAAAAAATAAAAACTATATATATAATTGCTGATCACCAGGATATGTGGGATGAGAAGAGGGGAGGGAAGGGAAGATAGAGCACAGAGTAGGGAATAGACACAGGAAAGCTTGGGTGCTGAGGAGGGTGCAATACACAAGAAGGGGGAAGGGAATGGAAGAATGAAGATGATGGGAGAACAGTTAGGCAGGTTTGCACGGGCTAAGTGGGACAGAGGTAAATGATGACGTATTCACAACCTTAGAACAACAGGCTTTGGAATACAGGGATTGAGGCATGGTTTGAAAGGGTAAAAGAGGGGAATGATGCGAAGATGCTAGGCTATCTTTTGAACCTTGCTTTCCCTTGCCTACCATTGTGAAATGAACTGACTCGACGGCACTTAACAACAGCAACAACAACCATTGTGAAATAGACACTTGGGGGGGGGGGAGGAATAGCCAGCAGTATCTCAGTAGAAAGCTTGTAAGTCTGTCTTCAGTCGATAACTGATTGGAATACCTTAAAGGGGGCTAGAAATTACCCAGAGAAAGAGACCTCTTGTCGAGCTTTTGCACTGCATAAGACCATAGGTGGAAACCAGAATCCTATCCAGAATTGTCTGCGGTGGGAAATTTCCACTAGAAAGGATGAGTAGACCAGCCTGGAGTGGCTAGAAGAACAGAAGATACTTCATGAAGACCAGCAGGAAAAATCAGAAACAATAATGGCAGTATGATTGATTACTATAAGAACAAGTAAGCTATTTGCTTGGGAGCCATCAAGGCAAGTGGTGGGGTCCCCTTAGAGCAAACTCCCTTCCAAGACTAAGACTCAATGGGAATACACAAGCAGGCATGTGTGTATCGGTGACCACATTGGTCACCGATAAGGGAGCAAGGGGGAAAAACAGCAATGAAGTTGGAATCTAAGTCCAACCA
>NW_006408561.1:2167629-2194174 GCF_000296735.1 Chrysochloris asiatica
GGAGTGCAGTGGTGCCACAGGATAAGTTGTTGTTGTCAAGTGCCGTCGAGTCAATTCTGACCCATAGAGATCCTGTATAGGGTTTCCAAGGAGCAGCTGGTGAGCTTGAACCACTGACCTTACAGTTCAAATGAATACTGGACTATAAATCATAAAGTCGGTGGATCGAGCCCAGCAGCCACTCTTTGGAAAAAAGATGAGGGTTTCTGCTCCCTCAAAGATTTAAAAAGCCTTGGAAATCCTATACAGGGTCACCATGACTTGGAACCAACTTGACAGCACTTAATAACAACGGCAGCAGCATTTAAATATGTAATTAATATAAAATTATTAATGGGGTATTTTGCAGTCTTTCTTTTATACACTGTTTCAGTTTAAAATTTCAAAAAATGGTACTCACCATATTACAAGTGTTCAATAGTGACCTGTAGCTAATGTTTACTCTATTGGTCTGTGTATTTTAAAAGAAAAGGTAAACTTTACTTCTTGAATAAATTCCTACAGAGTATACAATATTGCATAAAACATTTATAAAATGTATGATAGTCAGCTGTGTTACTGGGAGAATAATAAAAGGCATTTCAGCTTTGAGGGTTTCCTAGAAACACCAGTGGGTAGCTCCAGCAAAGTTCTATTTATTTGTTACATTGCTGGAAAGTGGATGTAGACCTCAAAGGCTCCTGATAGTGACATCACTACCATTACCATTAAACAGAAATCAGTGGGACTTTTGCATAGAGAGTCCACATCCAGATTTCTTCCTCCAAAGAAAGGAATTAATAATTTAGCAATGTTATTTTTCAATGGCCCATATCAGTGGGACTCTTTCTGAATTGTCTTTTTTAATTTGATTAACACACCATTTCAACTTTATATAAGGGGTTTCAAAAAAGTGTAGACATGTTCTAAAACTTAGAGAGCTATATAATAAAAAGGGCTTCTGCTGTATATGTTACTACTCAATAGCTCTTGCTGTTGTTATTGTTTTTAGGGGCTGTTGAGTTTATTCTAATTCATAGTGACCCTATGTACAACAGAATTGTTACAAAACTTCTAACTTTACAAGTGTGACAGTTGTGATTAGTCATGATAACAGTTATTCACTATTGAATCTTACGAATCTTATCCCCATCTCCTTTCACCAGACCCATCTCTTGAGCATTTTTTAAAAGAGGTCTTCTGCAGCAGGGTTACCTAGTCCAATAGTAGTGCCACCAAGTTGGTTCTGACCCATAATGATCCTGTATAAGGTTTCCAAAAACCGGTAGATGAGTTTGAACTACCAACCTTTCTATTCAAAAGACTTTGTGTCCAGTACTCATCCTACAGTGTCATACCAGCACTTCCAATAGTAGTGATTATAAAAAGCTAAAAATATGTATTGTTGTTGTTGTTAAGGGCCATTGAGTCAATTCCAACCCATAGTGACCCTGTATAGGGTTTCCCAGGGGCAGCTGGTGAGCTTTAACTGCTGACCTTGCAGTTCAAACAGCTTTGCAGTCTGAAGCATTAACCCACAGCACCACTCCAGGACTCCAACTATGTATTGAGTCACTATTAAATGCTGGGGTGGTGCAGTAGAATCAATACTGGACTTGGGTGGTTCAAACCTACCAGTTGCTCCTCATAAACCCAATACAGGGTTGCTATGAGTCGGAACCGACTCAATGGCACTTCACAACAATGTTGTTGTTTTTGTTGTGAAGTGTCGTTAAGTCAGTTCCAACCCATAGTGACCCTGTATAAGGTTTCCAAGGAGCAGCTGGTGAGTTTGAACTGCTGACCTTGCAGTTCACACGGCTTTGCAGTCTGGAGCATTAACCCACAGCGCCACACCGGGACTCCAATATTAAATGCTAAAATCAAAGAGAGCCCAGGTGAAAGAGAAGAAAGATCACTACAATACTATGTAAGTTATGGGATTTGACCTAGAAATAAATATTGTTGTTACTGCTAATTTAACTCACTAAACACATATTGAAAGACTACCATGTGTCAGTACTGTGTTGGGTTCAGGGTTAGTCACTCAATAAGATGCAATTACTATGTAGCAATATTCTTTTTTGTTAGACATACACAGACTTTTAAGGAACATTTTAAATACAACTTGCTGTTATCCAAAGAGAAGCAAGTGTAATTCTAAACATGTTTGGGGCTTTAAAGCAAAGCTAAAGAGGCTAATAAGAAATGATAGCAGGTTGTGGCAACTTTCGAAGAATATTTTAATTTCTTTATCCGCTCTCACATTTGGGATATCAGAGTCCTCAGAGTGAACTCATTGGAAGGTGGGCGATATATCAAAAAGGAATGTTTTGCAACCATCAGCAATAGACGGAGGGGACTCATCACTTGGAAAGTATGCGTAAGGCTATACTCATGTTGTGTGTCTTCAGTGTGCATGGTTTCTTACAAGCTTTGACTGGATTAACAATCTATTGGTCACTTTTCTCTGCAGAATCTGGCATTGGTCATACTTTCGTTGAAACCCTCTTCCCTTAATATTTGTGGCAATTCTCTCTTCTGCTTTTCGTCCAACTTCTCTGAGCACTGAACCCAGTGTCTTCAACGACTTCACACACTCCATTCATACCCTACCAGTTAGGAGCTGGGTTATATTGATATATGTTGTCACATAGTAGTGAAACTGTTCACTCTGATAACGGAAGTCATAGCAGTCCTGTACTGAGCCCAGAAATATCATTCCTGGAGGGGATACAGGTAGAACATTGGCACAGGTATATACTTAGGGTAACCAAAGTGTTATTATACAACACCTTCTGTGTGCCTTGAGGTTATATACATATGTGCTTTGTACCAACAGAAATTTTCTTTCTATTCTCACCAACCGCTCCTTGGAAACACTATACAGGGTCTCTATGAGTCAAAACTGACTCAATGGCGCTTATCAACAACAACAAAGGTAGCATGTATCACATCTTCTCACATTTTATTGGCTAGAACTCAGTCATATGGCCCCACGCTAACTACAAAGGAAGTTAAGAAATGTAGTCTTCTTGTATAGCCAGGAAGAGAAAAATAAGGGTTTGATGAACATATGCGGTCTCTGGTTACACTAATTGCTTATTTTAAATAGCCATGTTAAGTCTAATTGGCGTAACAGAAGCTTTTATTCTATTCTTCTCAATCTGTTCCTATCCTAGTCATCCATCTTTATAAACTGGTTTTATTGTTCATCTACTTGCATAATCAAAACATCAAAGTAATCCTTACTTTCTTCTCTCTGAATCCATAGTCACATACTGTGAGCCCTATGTCTAAAATATTTATCAAATTCATGAACTTGTCATCATCCCTGGTCCTGTCCAATTGAAGCTTCCACCATTCTTGTTGGGATAACTGCAGTATTTTCCTACTTTCTCTCTTTCTTATCTACTATTCAGATTCAGGTCATGTTTAAAATACTTAAAATGCTTCTGTATTTTTCCATTAAATTTAGAAAAAAATACAAACTCTTTACCATGCTACACAATACTTGACTCATCCCTCATTACTTAATTTCATCATTCTCTCCCAAATTCACTATACTCAGGCCACTCTTGTTTCTTACTTGGGCCTTTTTAACTCAGTTTTCACTTCATGGGAAACTCTTGCTTTCTTAACATTTGGGTCTCAGCTTAAATATCACCTTCTCAGAGGAGATTTCCCTGATTACTCATTCAAAAGTACCCCGGATCCTTTTCTTTTCATTAATACCTTACTGTTGTTGTTGTTGTTATGTGCTGTAGAGTCAGTTCCGACACATAGCGACCTGGCATAGGGTTTCTGAGGCTATAAATCTTTACAGGAGCAGAAAGCCTCATCTTTCTCCCATGGGACAGCTGGTAGTTTCAAACTGCTGACCTTGAGGTTCACAGCCCGATTCGTAACCACTATGCTACAAGAGCTCCTTAATACCTTACTGTAGTTCTTCTCAAAGTCTGACATTATTTTATATTTATTTGCTTATTTATTGTTCATTTCTACCCCTTCCTCCATTAGAATTGCTTTAGATGAGCAGAATCTTTTTGTTTGTTTAACTTCTTTGTTTCCAAAGTCTAGAATAGTATCAGCATATGGGAGACTCTCAGCACATACCCATAGAGTGATAAATAACATCTGTAACTATTTTTGTACATTTTACATATCTACTCCTATTACATCTTATGATTCTTTTGTTTTAATATAATATTTTATTGTGTTTTGGGTTAAATTTTTCATAGCAAGTTAAGTTCCCATTTGACAATTTACACACAAATTCTTCAGTGACATTAGTTACGTTACTTACTGTGTGTCAAAATTCTTTTTAATTGTGTTTCTTTTGTTCCATTTTTTATACTCTAGTTTCCCTGTTCGCATTATTGTCTCATCTTTGCTTTAGAGCAAATGTTGACATTCATTTTCATACAGATTTTTTTTCTAATAGTAAGTACTGGACTGCAAGGTCAGTTTGAACCGCAAAGAGTGCAGTTCAAACTCACCAACCACCCGTCGGAAGTCCTATACACAGTCACTAGGAGTCAGAACCCACTCCACATCACTTAACAACAACAACAACAATAACTATTCTTTTGGGTAATATCCTTGATTTTGTGTGTGACTGTGCTATTTCACTAAAATGTGATCTCAGGATACTTTTTGTTGTTGTAGTAGTTAAGTGTCGTTGAGTTGGTTCTGACAAAGAAAATCTCAGGTGTTAGTCTCAGGGAGTTCTCTGGTCTCATCTGGTACAATTAATCTTTTTTGAGAATTTAAGTTGTGTTTTACATTTTCTGTCATTCAATCTGGAACCATCTATTGTGTCCCTATCAGAACTGTCATTTGTGGCAACCAGACATCATCTAATTCTGATCTTAACAGTAGATGAGGTGCAGGCTTGTGTAGGTTATCAGCCTTGTAGACTTGTTTCTTCTCTGAGCTTTTGGTTGCCTTCTTTATCCCTTTTTCCTGACACTTTGAGACCAATAACTGTATATTAGTTGGCTGCTTGAAAGCTTTGAAAGTCATAGATGCTACTCACTTCGCTAGGATGAACATGAACTTCATGAACTATACTGTGCCAATTGACTGCGTTGTTCCAAAAGACTATGGTACTAAGTTTTCAAACCTAGAAAAGCAATCTTATTTTTTGTTGTATCTGAGGAGTATTTGTAGTTGTGTCTTAAATGAACCTGAGGGGGCATCTAAAAGGTCATGGAAAAATATAATTTTTCCACAAAATTTTTGAGGCCTCCTAGTATATGTCCCTGTACAAACATATCTGTATTTATGTGTACTTGTGCAGAGGACACAATCTTGAAATCTTGCTTGCTGAAAGTGAAGAAAACTTGAAGCACTTACTGATGAAGATCAAAGACTATAGCCTTTAGTATGAACTACACCTCAACATAAAGAAAACAAATATCCTCACAGCTGAGCCAATAAGTAACATCATAATAAATGGAGAAAGAACTGAGGTTTTCAAATACTTCATTTTACTTGGATCCAAAGCAAATTTCAACGTCTATGGAAACAGCAGTCAGGAAATCAAGTGGTGTAGTGTGTTACGAAAATCTGCTGCAAAAGGTCTCTTTTAAGTGCTAAAAATCAAAGATGTCTCTTTGAAGTCTAAGGTGCCCTGACCCAAACCATGGTATTTTCAATAGCTTCATATGGATACAAAATCTGGAATAGAAGTAGAAGGAGAGAAAAAAAATTGATGCATTTGAATTATGGTGTTGGTCAAGAAGATTAAGAATATCATGGGCTACCAGAAGAATGAACAAATCTGTATTATTTGCCCTTATCAGCGAGGATTGTGAGACTTTTTCTTGGGTACTTTGGACATGTTAGCAGAAGGACATCATGCTTGGTAAAGTAGAGTTAGAGAACAGAAGAAGCTCCTCAGTGTGATAGATCGATTTAGTGCCTGCAACAGTGGGCTCTAACAGTAACAATTATGAGTGGCACAGAACTGGGCAGTGTGTCATTCTATGGTACATAGGATTGCTACGAGTTGAAAACAACTCAACAGTAATTAAAACAACAACAAAAATCTGTTCTCACATGTATACAGATTACTTATCCAGATACCTATATACCTATACACATCTGTACATCATCATACACTTATTTTTTGGTCTTTATTGGAGTTGTTGCTATTTCATACATGTCAAATTCCTTAGTATAGGCATGCTTTTCTCTTGAGTGCTTCTCAACTACATCATTTGCATTGGTCATACTGGGCTCAATACACTCAAATTCAGTGCCACTTTTCCCATCACCAAAATAACAAGTATCTATGAAGTTGTCAAGGACTTCATTCTTCTTGGATCAACTATCAACACTCATGGAAGAAGCGGTCAAGAAATCAAATAATGTATTGCATTAGGCAAATCTGCTGCACAAGACATTTTTAAAGTGTTGAAGAGCAAGGATGTCAGCTTGAAGACTAAGGTGCACCTGACCCAAGCCATGGTATTTTCAATAACCTCATATGCATGTGAAAGCTGGACAGTAAATAAGGAAGACTATAGAAGAATTGATGCATTTGAGTTATGGTATTGGAGGAGACTATTGAAAGTGCCATGGGCTGCCAAAAGAACCAATAGATCCATGTTGGAAGAAGTGTAGCCAGAGTGCTCCTTGGAGACCAGGATGGCCAAACTTCATCTCTCATACTTGGGATATTGTCAGGATAGACCAGTCACTGGAGAAGGGTATCATGTTTTGTAGGGTGGAGGGTCAGAGAAAAAGAGGAAGACCCTCAACGAGATGGATTGGCCAAGTAGCATCATCGATGAACTCAAGTGTGGCAACAATAATGTGTTGGCCCAGAATCGGGCAGTGTTTCATTCTGCTGTGCATAAGGTCGCTATGAGTCGGTACCAACTCGATGGCACCTAACAACAACAACAATGATCTAAAGTATGTTTCTGTCACTCCCAAATCCCGCCACTCTTTGGTAATCACCAATGAAGATTGGTATTTATGTACACATACACACACATATTTATCTGTTCTTGTCCTTATGTTGTTGTTGTTATTATTAGGTGCTTTCAAGTCATGTTGTAGTTGTTGTTGTTAGGTGCCCTCGAGCCGATAGAATGAAACCACTGTCCAGTTCTGCGCCACCTCACAATTGTTGTTGCACTTGAACCCATTGATGATGACACTGTGTCAATCCATCTTGTTAGGGGTCTTCCTCTTTTTCACTGACACCCCACTTTAGCAAGCATTATTTTCTTCTACAGGCAGTGGTCTCTCCTGATAATATATCTGAAGTATGAAAGAAAAAGCCTTGTCATTCTGTCTTCTAAGGAGCATTCTGGCTGTACTTCTTCCAACACAGATTTGTTGGTTCTTCTGGAAGTCTATGGTATTTTTAATATCCTTCGCCAACACCATAACTCTAATGCATCAATCATTATACAATTTATTTTATCCATTGTGCGACATTCACATGCATATGAGGTTACTGAGAGTACAATACATGAACACCTTAGTCTTCAGATTATCATCTTTCTCCTGAACACTTTAAAGCATTCTTGTGCAGCATATTTGCCTAGTGCAATACGTCATATGATTTCTTTACAATTGCTTGTTGTTGTTGTTAAGTGTCTTCAAGTTGGTTCTGATTCATAGGGACCCTGTATAGGGTTTCTGAGGAGTGCCTGGTGATCTTGATCTGCATACCTTGGAATTCAAACCAACCTTGCAGTCTAGTGCAAAAACCTGCTGTGCCTTACATGAATGTTACTAGTGGATCCAAGCAAAACGAAGTCTTTGACAACTTCAATCTTTTCTCCATTTATCATTATGTTATTTATTGATCTTGTTGTGAGGATTTTCGTTTTCTATACATTGAAGTACAATTCATAATGAAGGCTCTAGTCTTTGATCTCCATCAGTAAGTATTTTAAGTCCTCTTTCAGCAAGCAAGGCTGTATCTCTATCACCTAGCACATTATAAATGAGTCTTCCTCATTACATTCTTCAGATAATCTAGGTTCTCTGATTATTTGCTCAACATACAGATTGAATTAAAATGGTGAAATAATACAATCCTGGTGCACATCTTTCCTGATTTTAAACTATTCAGTATCCCTTTGTTTTGTTCCAATGACTCATGGTCTTTGTATAGGTTTCGCATGAACATAATTACGTGTTCTGGAATACCCATTCTTCACAAAGTTATTCATAATTTATCATGGTCCACATAGTTGAAAGCCTTTAAATATTAAATAAAGTACAGGTAGACATCTTTCTGGTATTCTCTGCTTTCAGACAAAATCCATCTGATATCAGCATTGATATCCCTCTTTCCACATCCTGTTAGAATCCAGTTTGAACCTCTGTCAGTTCCCTATAGATATACTATTGTAGTCATTTTTCAATTATCTTTAATGAAATTTTGCTTGCGTGTTATATTAATGATATTGTTTGATGACTTCCATATTCCATTGGGTCATGTCTCTTTGGGAACAAATATGGATCCCTTCCAATCAGTTGGCCAGGTAGCTGTCTCCCAAATTTCTTGGCATAGGTGAGGGAGAACAAAATTTAAATTTGTACTCAATCAATTCTTGGAGTATTGTTCTTTGCCAATGTCTTCAGTACACCTTGGACTTCTTCATTCAGTACGATTGGTTTTTGATCATATGGTACCTCTTGAAATGGTTAAACAACGACCATTTCATTTTGGTACAGTTGCTCTTTGTGTTCCTTCTATCTTCTTTTGATGCTTTCTGCATCATTCAATATATTGTCCATGGAATCCTTGAATATTTCAATTTGAGGCTTGAATTTTTCCTTCTGTTCTTTCAACTTGAGAAATGTTGAGTGTGTTCTTCCCTGTTGGTTTTCTAACTACAGATCTTTGCAAATTTTATTATAATATTTTATTTTGTCTTCTCAAGCTACCCTTGAAATCGTCTGTTTGGCTCTTTTGCCTCCTCAGTTCTTCCATTTGCTTTAGCATCTCTACACTGAAAAGCAAGTTTCAGCGTCTTGTCTGACATCCAATTTTGGTCTTTTCCTGTGTTTATAATCTTTTGCCTTTTTCCTATATGAACTTCTTGATGCTGTCTCACAACTCTTCTGTTCTTTGGCCATTCGTGTCTAATGAATCAAAATTGTTCTTGAGACGCTATCTAAATTCAGGTAGGATATACTCAAGGTCATATTTTGGCTAACGTGGACTTGTTTGAATTTTCTTAAGATTCAGCCTGAAATTGTATATGAGCAATTGATGGTCTATTCCAGTCTTTCCCTGTCCTTGTTTTGGCTGATGATATGGAGCTTTCTCATCATTTCTTCCCAATAATGTAGTCAATTTGATTTCTGTGTAGTCATTTGGTGAGGTCTGGCACTGTAGATCAGTACTGGACTGAGAACCACAAGACTGGCAGTTCAAACCCACCAGATGCTTCTCAGAACCCTATCCAGGATTGCTATGAGTTGAAATCGACTTGACAGCACTTAACAACAACAACAACTTTTATTCATCTTTTATGTTGTTTAAAAAAGGTATTTGTGAGCATCTTTTCATGTGCTTATTGGCTACTTAAATGTCCTCTTTGGTGAAGGTTTCTATTTAAGTTATTTGCCCTTTCTAAAATTAGGTTATCTTTCTGTTTTTATATTGTTAAAGTTTTTGTAAATTTTAGAGATTAAACTTTTATCAGATATGTTGTTACTGTATAGTATGTTTTGGTATTGTGGAATGAGAAGGCTCCTGTTTTGTTCTTTTTCAATATTACTTTGACTACTTGGAGTTTCTTTTATTTCTGTATGAAAATGTTATTAGTTTCCATTTCAATAAATAATGCTGTTGAAGTTTATAATGAGATAGCAGTGAATCTGTAGATCGTTTTAGGCAGAACTGGCATTTCCACTACATTAAGTCTTTAAAAGCACAGAATGTCCTTCCATTTATGTAGGCCTCTCTTGGTAGTAGTGTTTCATAGCTTTCATTTATGTAAAAGTTTTTTATGTCTCTGGTTAGGTTAGTTCCTAGGTATCTTGTCATTTAGGAAGCTATTGAAAATGATGTAATTTTTTTTCTTGATTTCTTTTTTGTAAACTTACTGTTAGCCTGAAGAAACCCAACTGATATTTGTGTGTTGATCATGTACTCTGCAGCATAGCTGAAGATGTAAGATAGAGTAGTGTTTCATTTTATTATACATGTTGTGTCCATGAATTGGAGCCAACTTGATGACAGCTAATGATAAAAACAAGTAATTGTGTATTCCCAACACTTATCAACACAGTGTTAGACACTGTGAATATTGAATGAATAAAGAAAGGAAGTGGAGGAAAGAAAGAAGTCAAGAAAGATTGATTGAATAAACAAATGATGACTAGATGAATGAATCCCAACTTGCACCTCAAACTGTAATTAAAATAATCCTTCAAATAATGTGACTCAAAAGCAGTTGAGTCTGTTGACTGCTTTTATAACAATAAGACAACTCAACATTTCAAAACAATTCACTAATCTTAAGCCTTGTGAAAGATGAGGTTGAAACCTTCAGATATGTAGTGGTTAGGATTTGTACTCAGCACATAGAAGCTCAAGGTAAGAGCAGGTCAATAGCTTCACATGCTCCTGTTATTAAGGAGACAGCCATTGCTTTCAAGCAGTGGAAAATGTGCTGACCCTCTCAGCTCAGAAAATTCAGACATGAGGAAAGGTGACTGTTACCGTTCTATCTTAGTTTCTTTTTTCAACAACCTGAATTACTTGCTATTTTTGAAAAGTTGCTTTCTGTCTAGTAAGATTCAGTTAAAGACAGAGCAGCAAATTCTCACTCATCAATCTGAACTACAGTTCTAAACCAGCACAGCACTTTTGAAGGTGCCGTTGGTGAGAGAGAACAGAATGTCAGATTGGTCATCTTTGAAAAGTTTTCTTGAACCACATGGCTAGTTTTCTGAAGAGTCAAAATGAGTTCCAGAGTGAGAGCTTTCCATTGCTCATGGGAAAAGTTATGAGAAAGCCACTGAACTCCATTTTAAAATGTTAACCTTGGGGTCCAGTCTTGTGATTTTCCTCAAAGTGTCTGCTTTGAAGACACTAGATTAGACATACTATGATAGATTTTTTTTTAATATATAGAAAATTTACTCCACAGTTAAATAAAGGCTTTTGTAGCATTTTACTTTATTCAAAATATACTTATTGATCTGTTATTAGACACTTGCTAGTGTGCTAAGCCCTGGGGATAAAGAACAAACAAGAGAGCTTGATCTCTGAATCCATGGTCATTAATGTTTGTTTTTTAATCCTGAATAAAAACTCAATGCCAAACTCAAATAAAGTCTTGACCTGTTGTCCTTATCTTGGTTTTGCTCAGAGATTACTTACTCTTGCTAGAATTTTTGGAAAGAAGTAATAGAGACCTGCAGAGTCCTGGCAGGGTGCTACAGGCTAGTGCGCTAGAATGGTAGGTTGATTTGAACCTCAAGGCCAGCAGTTCCAGCTCACCAGTGGCTCCTTGGAAACCCTATACAGGGTTGCTATACATTGGAACTGACTCTATAGCACATAATAACACAAACAGCAACTGCCTAGTGTGCTTGGTGTGGTGTTGTAGGATAAGCACTGGACTAAAACCCTGTACAGGGTTGCTATGGGTCGGAACCGACTCGATGGCACTTAACAACAACAACAACAAGAAGTTACTGAAAGGTCAGTGGTTCAAACCCACCAGTCACTCTCATAAACCCTATACAGGGTCACTATGAGTTTGCATTGATTCAATATCACATAGCAACAACAACAACAACTGCCTAATAGTCCCTGGATGGTATAATTAGTTAATGTGCTCAACAACTAACCAAAATATTGGAGGTTTGGTTCCACCAAGAGGTCCCTTAGAAGAAAACCCGGGTAATATAATTCCAAAAACCAGCCATTGAAACCCTTGGAAAGCACAGTTTTATGCCGAGAGACTTGAGATCACCATGAGTCAGAATTGATTTTATGGCAACTAGTTATTGCCTAATAATATCTCAGTCTTCTTGTTTCTGTTTTCAAACTCAGGAGAAAGCCCAATGACTGTGAGACCCTTTACATTAATATGGCTCCACCACAAGGCCAGCTGATTTCAATGTGGCCAGAGCTCCTCCCTGGATGTAGCCTTCCCTGCTCAGTCAGGTGACTGTGGGCAATACTGTGAATCATATAAATACATGCCATTAGTTGGATTTCTTCATTTTGCAAATAGCAGAATCCCTAAACTGTGCTCTTCTCAGGAGCAGCCATCATCAGTAAAGCTCAATCATTGGTACCAGGATCCATTTCACCAGTTTATTTCCTTTAGATATGAGTTTTGTCTCAGTGTCCCTCCAGCTAGTTATTGTCATGTTAATAAGAGTACTGCAGAGTCTGAAGCCTCAATTTCCACACCCCAGTCCAGGGGATAAATAAATGCCACTCTTTCCTTAGGCTTCACCAAGCATCTTCTGGGATCCTACTACTTTAATTGGTTACATGCCCATTTTTCCATCAATCACTGTGACCAGAGTGGGTGGGGTGTGCTGATTGGATTAATCCATTCAGAGCGCTTCACCCAGGCTGGACTAAACTCAATTAAGCTACATGGTTGAGTTTAGGGGAAAGGTGATTTCTTAAATGAAATGTGGACAGTGTCAGGAGAAGGAGGGATTATGAGTGCTAGGCTGTAATCCAACAGAGACATCTAATATATCTTCTGAGTTCTTTACCTTTCTACCTGGTATTGTGCTGCAGGATAATGCACTATACCATAAAATCAGTTTGAACTGCAAGGTCGGTGGTTCAAGACTACCAGCTACTCCTAGGAAACCCAATACAAGGTCTCTATGAGTCAGAACCTACTCAATGGCTTTTAACCACAACAATAACTTTCCTGTTTAAATTTTTGTTGGAAGAAGTACAGTCAGAATGCTCCTTAGAGGCCTGGGTGGGTGAGACTTCATCTCTCATACTTCAGACATTTTATCAGGAGGGACCAGTCCAAAAGGCCAGTGGTTCAAGCTCACCAGCCATTCCTTGGAAACCTTATACAGGGTCCTGATGAGTAGACACCGACTTGAAGGCATTTAAGAACAACAACAACATCACTAAATCAAGCTTTAAAAATGTATGAGGGGGCTTTCTCCTTTTCACGGACCATCCACTTTACCAAGCATGATGTCTTGGTAAAGAAAGACACCATGCTTGGTAAAGTGGATGGTCAGTGAAAAGAAGAAAGACCCCTGACTCAATGGGTTGATTCAATGTCAGCAGCAATGGGCTCAAGCACAGCAGGGATTGTGAGGATGGTGCAGGACCAGGTAGCATTTCGGTTTGTTGTACACACAGTCACTATGGGTTAGAACCAACTTCACCAAATAACAACAACCTTGTTTATTCTCCTTATACTGCTAAATGATAGTTCCCTCCGTCTCCTAATGACTGAAAGTCCAGCGTAGCCTTTACCCAATCAATACCCTTAGTAGAAGATGAGGAAAATATCTGTTGGGTTAGTAAAAGGTAACTTTGATATTCTCAGCTCATCTTAATGGTCTTAGAAATTCTACGATTTACATTTTAAACTAAGATCTGATTTAAACCAGAGGGGATGATACTCTGAGACTGAATGTACAGGTTTTCATTGGGGATGGCAGTATTATGAGATTAGAGGAGAAGGACAATTGTACTAGGCATTAGGGACTTTATGGCACATTTCAATTCATGCTCTAAACACTGGATGAGTGTGAGAGAAAAGACCAGGTGATCTGTTCCCATAAAACTTGTTGTTGTTGTTGTTGTTAAATGCTGTTGGGTTGGTTCCAACTCATAGTGACCCTGTATAGGATTTCCAAGATTTACATCTTCGTAGGAGCAGAAAGAAACCCTCATCTTCCTCCCTTGGAGAATCTTGAGGGCTCCAACTGTGGACATTGTGGTTTGCAGTCCAATGCTTATCGTATCCTATGGGGTGGCCATGAGTCAGAAATCAAATCAACAGCACACAACAACAGCTGGCTGTGTAAGGACCCATGCCATATGGTAAAACTGAAATAACAGAGTATGTTATTGTTCTACAGAGAATCGCAATTGTAGTGGGATGTTTTAGGGAAAATTATTAGTCAAAGAAATAATATTACAACATTATTTCCATCCTTCAAAGGAAAGGTAAATTTGGAAAGGGCAGCTGGTGAAGCAGAAAAGGGGAGAAGATCTGATTGTCTTCTTCATAGCCCCTGAGACTGGTAAGGAGAATTGTTTTGAGGGGGCTTCAAAAATTTTGTAGAAATTTTCCCTTATCTTTTAGTTTTATTTTTCCATGAACTTTTTAAAGCCCCCTCATACATTTTTAAAGCTTGATTTAGTGACGTTGTTGTTGTTAAGTGCCTTCATGTCGGTTTCTACTCATAAAGACCCCATGTAGGGTTTCCAAGGAATGGCTGGTAAGCTTGAACCATCAGCCTTTTGGTTCAAACCAAGCTTGTAGTTCAGTACATTAACCCGCAGCACTACACCGGATTTAGTGATTGTAATTTGCAAATAAGTGCTTAGGGCTTCACAATTTACTAACTACCAGCTGTAAACTTCAGCCATGGAACATCCAAGACCAGGATTGTTTTAACATCTTTTCATGCTGCACATACTTCATCCTCTGGCACTAAAAGGAGACAGTGAGAGATAATCTCTGAAAATGATAGAAGCAGTGAGTGAAGAAACTCTAGAAACTAAATGTGTGGATTTTGCTGCCTCAGGGGAATTTTGTGACTGATGTACTCCTAGATACCACAGCATCTTTGCCCAAACACTTTGGTGTTTAATCTTGGCCAAGAGGCAGGATTTCTTGAGACCTCTTTCCAGAAGACCCAGGTTGGATAGGTCAGGGAGGCTGTTACCGGCTACCCCACTCCCATAAACAGAGGCCTGATCCTGCATGGGCCAATCTCAGGTTCAGACCAGCCCTGAGCACTGCTGTGAAGCATGTGTTACCTTCTCTCACTTCACTGCTGAATTCTGACCCCTTGCCTTCAAAGTGTGAGGTTCCCATACTAGAGGCAACTACACTTCCTCATCTGCCCTTCAAAATCCACTCTCAGGCAAGGGTGTAAAATCTCATTTGCATCAAGACATGAATACCTGAAAATGTTTTATCTTTGTGAAGAATGAGCCTACAACTATAATTATAGGTATCAGAGAGCTGTGGCTAAGATGTAAAGAATAATAACGTTTTAGGTAAGATCATTCCTATTCCAATGCTCCTGAAATATGGCCTAACAATCTGGACTTCACTCTATGCATGACTGGACATGGGAATCACAGTTGGAACTAACCCCTTACTCCACTGCAATGGGAGTCCTGGTGTAGGATAAACACTGGACCATAAGGTCAGTCTGAATCACAAAGTCGGCGGTTCAAACTCACCAGCTACTCCTTGGAAACCCTATACAGGCTCTCTATGAGTCAGAACCAACTGGACAGCACTTAACAACAACAAACAACTGAAATGAATTGGATAAAGCATCTCCTCTCCAAGTCAGATGCCTATGGGCTATGCTTCACTTGATATTTGATTTTGACAGTTATTCTCAGGGCATACTATCAGGGGAACGAGCCACTTCCCTCGCTGCACTTTATGTAATGTTCATAGGTTCAATCCAATAAACTTCTTCTGAGCACCTACGACTGCCAGATAAAATGCAAAGCCCTCAGCTGAGGGCTGCTAGAGTCAACTGAGAAGCTAACACCTGGGCAAACCATTCTGCCAGACCTGTTAGGGATGTACTCTTTTCTGGTAACAGAAGAACAAACGAAGGCTAGAGTAAGACCAGGAAAAAAGAGATGGATCCTGACCACCTGAAGCAGGGAAGAACTGCTTCACAAGCAGCTGGACTTTCCTAAGCATTTTCTTGGATTCATCAGGAAAAGATGAACAAAAGGAAAGTCATTCCTGGCAGTAAGATTAGCCATCAGGTACATGCCTTGACAAAGCTCCAATCTGAGAAGAGAAAGTGAAAGGGAGAGAATTGGAGCCAGAGGGGAAGAGCTAGTAAGGATCAGAACTCAGGCAGAGTTTAGTCCCAGTTCTGAATTCAGTATGTACTAGACTATAATCTTAATAACATTTCCCAAATTTTCTGTGCTTCATTTTATCATCTGTAAAATGTGAACAATAATAGTAGTACCTTGTACAGCTGGTATCAGAATAAAAGCATTATCTACGACAAATGTTTAGAAAAGTTTCTGACAGTAACCAACCCAAAAGTCTTAGTACATTAGACCAAATAAGTCTCCCAATGCCTGTACTTAACACAGTGGAAGTTTATTTTTCACTCATGTAACAGTCCTTGATGGATGTTCCTATTCTCAGGTATTCTTCAGTTCTGACTTAGCCATCCCATGAGAGCTCAGACCCCTTGACATTTAGTTAGCAGATGGAGGATGGTTAACTCCTGTCAAAAGAAAGTGAATTACAATAAAAATTAATATATTGGATGAATTTTGAAAGATCCACAAATCAGGCAGTACCAAACAAAACGTGAAAAGATGCTCTGAAGATCAGCAGTAGTTGGCTTTTATTGACAAAATGTGAAAGTAAAGAAAGCTTATTTCTGATGGTCTTAAGCAATTTACTACTGGATAACTGTCATGACCTGATTTACAGGAAAACTAGGTTTAAGTTTCAGAAAAGTCAAATCTTAATGGCATTGTCTACTCAATTACTGACACCGTTTGGTCAACCACTTTGATTTTTTATTTAACACTTTTCTTAACCTCTGTTATTGGTAGTTGTTGTGGAGTTGATTTCCACTCCTAGTGATGCCATGTGTGCATATTAGAACCGCCTTTGAGGGTTTTCAAGGCTGTACTATTTGGAAACACATCACCAGACTTGTCTTTTGAAGTGCTTCTGAGTGGGTTCGAACCACCAACTTATTAGTTTATGGTTAATCATTTGCACCACCCAGGGATTCCTTAACCTTTACTCAGGCCCCAAAGCAACACATATCATCTGGCGAGAACAAGTCTCATGGCTCTATCTTAATGAAGTAGGGAGTGGGAAATGCAGACATTGAAGAGGAGGAAGGAGCTGGAGTCTGATTATGGAAGATCTTGGTGCTCAGAATGAGGATCAAGACTTTGTCCAAAGACATTGGGTTTTGGGGGCCAGTAATGACACACACTATTAGGCACCATCTGAAATTTATATTTCCATTTCCCTTGGTCCCCAAGGCCTGCATAGCAAGTGATCATCTTGTTTTCCCTGTCATCACTGAAATGAAATGGGATTTATAGCTTATATAAGGCTTTTGAGTTGGTTTATTAGAGTGAGTTCATGCAGAGGGTTAGCCAAATAGCCCTCCAAGTTGAAAAATAATAACACTGCAGGTTTATCTCTGCTTTTATCTGAGGAGCTACAAAGTACTTTACAAAGCCTGACAGCATTCCCCTAAGGTAACTAATATTATAGCTATTTTAACAGGGAGATTTTATCTTTCTTACAAGTTAGTATAAAGCTGTGCTGAAAACACCCTGGCCAAGGTTAAAATTTCTGTTTAGGAAACAGGCAGTTGGACACAAACTCTATTTTCTATTCTCCCCATTAGGGAATATATAGAGGTCTACATTTTATCATTATGATTATTTTTTGTCGTTATCTCTGGTACATTTATCTCTATACAAGACCAGTGGGACCATTGAAATACTTTCATACATTTTAGCAGAAAATCATTTCCCTTAGGAAACTGACACTTCCTTTTCAGATGATCGACATTTTGTCTTGTATGTTCACTAGAGCAATAGCAAAACCTTCCCTTTTAACAAGCTCATTCATGAGTTTATGTTGAAAATATTAGTTGGGATTTGCTATCTAAGGTATCTTTGTATATGATTGTGTTTGGAGAAATCAGACTTTTGGCTCTTTGAGGCATACCTTCCTAACCTCCCTTTATTAATTTATAATAATTTTGTGCTTTGAAAGCAGACCAACCTCCTTTAGGATCAAGGCATTTCCACTCTCAGTAATGGCAAAGTTGGAGTTGAAGGAATTTTTTTTTTCCGTTAAAATAATTATTCTGGTACCTTAGATTAATAACCTCAGACTCTGAGATGGATTTGTGCAGGCAGAAAATTTATGTTGAGAGTTGCTCTCATGAGTCACATATATGAGGGCATGAAGGAAGCAGGATTGGACTGAGGGAGAAGTTGAACTGTGAAGCAATTGTGACCAAGACCTCAACCAACCTCATTTGGAACTCTGGAGGTTGAATGACTCTTCAGAGTTATCCTGAGTTGAGGCAGAAGGACCTGACTTCTGTAATCTTGCATTGACTAGCCATTGGGGTGTGGACTGCTGCCTATGAGGAGAGGGAATGCCCTTGGGCAAGGCCATCCTCTTTAGCCAACAGCAATTCCTAGGGAGACATTCAACTATGCACTATCGGTGGTCAATAGTCCTGGCATCTAGGGGAATGGGTGTCTTGGTCCTGAAGGAGAATCTGGGCAGCACACAACAGTATCTACTACAGTCCATCCCTTGCACTGTTTGGATTCATTGCCTTTATATATTCAGTTTACCTCATTTGGGAACAGGTTGTCAAGATTTCCAGCCAATCTGTTTCCAGGGGAAATTTACAAGAAGAAGCTTAGAGGATAAACCTCATACCCTGCCACTGTAATTGGTAATTATTTCCTTCTTCTACTACCTATTCTAGTTTCCATTCACCATCAGCTAGCAACTTTGTCGATCAAAGTGGTTGCTATTGTAAATTGACCAAGTCCTTCATTCTTCAGGGGTTGGAATCCCTGCTGATTTTACCATTCTTTGTCTATAACTGCTATGTTTGAAAGTATCTTCAAAACTAGGTAGGAGAAAAATCACCCCAGTGAATTCCTTGGATGGCAGATGATTTCTTCTTTGCCCTTATTGTGCAACATTAACCTTATGATGATCAGGATCAATACCATTGCCAGAATGGTGGCTCCTTTCCCTGCTTGTTTGTCTCTTGGAACAAGAAACTTCAAGTGACATGGCATCAGTCAGAGATTAAAGTTTTATGAGCCTGTCTCTGGCTGTGTTCCTTGATAGAAAGGGTAGTAGAATGAACCTATAGACATAAAGATACTAGAATTGAAATGATGGGAAACACAATTTCTTCAGATTATTCTCTAGGGGTGATGATAGGTGGGGCCACTCCTTGTCTATATTCCCATGTATTCTAGTTATGGGTGGCACATTGCTCTCAAAGGGTGTAAACTTCTAACTGATACAACAGTTGAGACCTCAAAGGTCATCTAAATCTAACACCTTCTGCGTGTGTAGTATGTTGTGAGAGTCATGGATTTCATGGTCCTAAGCCCACTGTTGCGCCTTCTTTCTCTAAACTGGAAATCTTGGTTCAATGTGAGGCTATGTAGTGAAACACTGTAAATCTTTGAATAGTAGTGTAGTCTGAGGCACAGAGGACAGAGAAATCAAAACTATATCTAGGATATAGTTCAGTCAAAGATGAATCATTGTCTTTTTCCCCTATGTAGAAGGGGCCCAATGTAATCAGTTTGTCATCAAATGAATGATTCATTCATTCATTCAAAGGATGGCACCAATGCAAGACAGGGAGGGACTCATCATTGTTTTTTGTTTTGTTTTGGCCAATGGGAGTCTATAGCAAAATCTAGATTAGGTTTGGTGAGACTTGCAGTTGGGTACATGGATAGCCTCAATCCTGGCACTCAGGGTTGTTTGTTCATGAGCCCACTGTACTGGCACTGGGATGGCTGATGACAGAGACTGACTGACATGAAACGGCTGAGTCATTTATCTACTTGCTTGGCAGGGATATCGATGTCAAGTACTCAAAATATTTTAATATTCTGTTTTCCCCGGTGTCCAGTTACCTTAGTAAATAAATGGCTATAGATTCTGTTGGGAAAGGACTGAGGGAAGCAGTACCAGAACCTTACTTACTATGATGTTTCACTCCTTCCTCCTGATGATTTGTCTTTCCTTTGGTAAAGGCATTATAGACTGGAAAATCCAATCAAATATGGAAATTAGGGGAGATGTTTGTTTGTTTAAAATTTTTGATGAAGATTTACTCTGGCTCTCCAATCATTTCTTTTGATTAGATGTTGTTGTTGTTAGATGCCATTGAGTCAGTTCTGACTAACAACAACCCTATGCACAATAGAATGACACATTTTACCATCCTCAATTATTATTATGTTTGTGCCCATTGTTGCTGCCATTTTGTCAAACTTTCTCATTGGGGGATCTTCCTCATTTTTGTTAACCCTCCACTTTGCCAAACATGATGGAACTGATCACATATAACAACATGTGCAAAGTATGAGAGATGAAGTCTCATCTTCTTAATTTCTAAGTAGCAATCTGGCTATTCTTCCAGAACAAATTTGTTCATTCTTCTGACAATCCATGGTACTTTCAATATTCTTATCCAACATTATAATTCAAATGCATTGCTTCTTTACAGTCATTGTCCAACTTTCAGATGCGTATGAGGTAATTGAAAATACCATGACTTGGGTCAGGCACACCTTAGTCTTCAAAAAGACAGCTTTCTTCTTTCAATCTTTAAAGAGGTCTTGTGCAGCAGATTTGCATGAGATATGTTGTTTGATGTCTTGACTGGTGCTTTTATGAGCATTGATTGTGTATCCAAGCAAAATGAAATCTTTGACAACTCCAATCTTTTCTCCATTTATCATGATGCTATTTATTGGTTCCGTTATGAGGGTATTTGTTTTCTTTATATTGAGATGCAGTCCAAACTGAATGTTGTGATCTCTGATCTTCATCAGTATTTCAAGTCTTTTTTTGCATCCAGCAAGCAAATTTGTCATCTGCATATCTCAGGTTGTTAATGAGTCTTCCTCTAATCCTGATGACATGTTCTTCTTATAATCCAGCTTCTTGGTTTGTTTTCTCAGCATACAGATTGAATAAGTATGGTGAAAAAATACAACCCTGACAAAAACTTTTCCTGATTTTAAATCATTAAGTATCCCCTTGTTGTTGTTGTTGTTAAGTGCCGTCGAGTCGGTTTCGACCCATAGCGACCCTGAATAGGGTTTCCGAGGCTGTAAATCTTTACGGGAGCAGATCGCCTCATCTTTCTCCCGCTAGTCCTGTTCAAATGACTGTCACTTGGTCTAATTGTGTTCTTCATGAATACAATTTAGTGTTCTGGAATTCCCGTTCTTTGCTATGGTGTCTGTAATTTGTCAGTTGAATTACCTTATATTGTCAATAAAGCACAAGTAACCATCTTTCTGATCCTCTGTGTTTTCAGCCAAGATCTATCTGATGTCAATAATGATATCCCTCATTCCATGTCCTCTTCTGAATCTAGCTTGAATTTCTAGCAGTTCAATGTCGATGTACTGCTACAGTCATTATTTTTCATTATTTTACTTGCATGTGGTATTAATGTTATTGTTCAGTGTTTTCCACATTCTGTTGGATAACCTTTCTTTGGAATGTGCACAAATGAATCTCTTCCTATTGGTTGTCTAGGTAGCTGACTTCCAAATTTATTGACATAGATGAGTGAATGCCTCCTGTGCTGCATCAGTTTGTTGAAAGATTTCAATTTGTATTCTGTCACTTCTTGGAGAATTGTTTTTTTGCTAATGACTTTAGTGCAGCTCAGATGTCTTCCTTGAGTACCATTGATTCTTGACAATATGGTATCTCTTGAAATGAACATCCAATAGTTCTTTTTTGGTACAGTGACTCTGTGTATTCCATCAATCTTCTTTAGATGCTTCCTGCATTATTCAATATTTTGATCATAGACTACTTTAATATACCAACCTGAGTCTTGAGGGGTTTTTTGGTTGGTTGGTTGGTTGGTTGGTTGGTTGGTTATTTATTTATTTATTTATTTATTTATTTACAGTTCTTTGAACTTGAAAGATGCTGAGTGTGTTCTTCCTGTTTGGTTTTCTAACTCAATATATTTCCATATTTTATTATAATACTTGACTTTGCCTTCTCAACCTGTCCTTTGAACTTTTCTCTTCAGCTCTTTTACTTCCTCATTTCTTCCGTTCTAACTTCTCTAAGTTGATAAGTAAGTTTCAGAATCTCTTCTGACATTCATTTTGGTCTTTTCTTTCTTTCCTGTTTTTTCACTGACCTATGTGTTTTCTTGTATGATGTTCTTGATGTCATCCCACAACTCTTCTGGTCTTTGGTCATTAGTGCTAATGTATCAAATCTGTTCTTGAGATGGTCTCTAAATTCAGGTGGGATATACTCAAGGTCATATTTTGGCTCTTGTGGACTTGTTTTAATTTTCTTCACTTCAAACTTAACTTGTATATGATCAATTGATTGTCTGTTCCACAATTGACCCCTGACCTTGTTTTGGCTGATGATATTGAACCTCTCCATTGTCTCTTTCCACAGATATAGCCAATTTGATTCATGTGCTTTCCTTCTGGTAATGTCCAAGTGTATATTTGTTTTTTTGTGTTGTGTAAAGGCATATGCAATGAATAAATCATTGGCCTTGTAAAACTCTATTAGCATCATTTCTACCACCAAGGCCATATTTTCCAATTACTGATCCTTCCTTTTTTTTTCAACTTTCACATTCCAATCACCAGTAGTTATTAGTACATGTTGTTTGCATATTTAATCCGTTTCTGACTGAAGAACTAGGTAGAGTTCTTCAATTTCATTATTACTGAATTCAGTGGTTGGTACATAAACTTGAATCATGGTGGCATAAAACTGGTCTTCTTTGTAGGCATATGGATAATATATTTTCACAGATAGCATTGTACTTCAAAATAGATCTTGAAATGTTCTTTTTGATGATGAATGCAATGCCATTCCTCTTCAGCTTTTCATTCCCAACATGGCAAACCATGGTGGTGGTAGTGGTGATTGGTGGTGGTGGGGGTGTGCCATTGAGTCGGTTCCCACTCATTGCCATCCTGCATAGGTTTCCAAGGCTGTAAATCTTTTTGGGAGTATAAAGCCTCATCTTTCTCCTGTGGAGCAACTGGTAGATTAGAAGTGCTGACTTTGTGGTTAGTATCCCATCTTGTAATCCACTACAACTACACAACTAGGACTCATTTAGTAAACCATATGATTGTACAATTCAAAGTAACAAATACCAGTCCATTTCAGCTAATACCTAAGATATTGATCTTTATGCGTTCCAAGTCATTTCTGACCATTGCCAATTTTCCTAGATTCATATTTCATACATTCCATATTCTGATTATCAATGTATGTTACAGTTTTTTCGTCACATTTTGAGTTTTGCCACATCAACAAATGAAGGTTCTTGAAGTTTTGTTCCATCACGTCATTAAGGTCAACTCTACTTTAAGGATACACTTCTCCAGTTGTCTTTCGAATGCTTTCCAACCTAAGGGGCTCATCTTGTGGCACTATGCCAGACAATATTTCACTGCAATTTATAAGGTTTTCAGTGGTTAAAACCTTTCAGAAGTTGTCTGCCTCTCTTTCTTTCTAGTCTGTCTTATTCTGGAAGCTCAGCTGAAACCAGTCTGCAATGGGTGACCCTGCTGGTATTTAAAATACCAGCACCATATAGCATCCAGCATCACAGTAACACACAAACCACCACAGTATAACACACAGACTGATGAGTGGCAGTTTGGCTGGATAGATTATGCAACATCTTGTTTAGACACCCATCTAACTTGACCCTGGTGGTGCTGTGTTATTTTAAATATTTTCATAGCTCTCTGTATGGTAAGTGTAGCAACTCTGGCTTTGCCATTTACTATGATAATGTCACTTACCACCCATCTGGTATCTATTAATTTGGACCATGAACCACAAGATCCGTGATTCAAATCCACCAGCTGCTCCTGGGGAAACCTGCACAGGGTCATTATGAGTCAGAATTGACTTGACAGCACTTAAACAACAACAAAATAACTAAAATATTTGGGATTTATGTCTAGAAACAACACAGAAGAATGGTCTGGCAATATTGTCAATAGGTGTCATTGAGTTAGTTCTGACTTACAGGGACCTTGTGTACAACAGTACGAAATACTGTCAAGTCTCACTTCATTTTCACAACTGTTCCTGTTTGACCTCATTGTTGCAATCATTTTTCAATCCATCCCCTTGAGAGCCATTTTCTTTGTCTCTGACTCTCTATTTACCAAGCATAATATCCTTCTCCAGAGACTGTTCCCTCTTGGTAACATGTTCAAATAATTCTCGTCATCCTTACTTCTACGTTTGGCTGCATTTCTTTCAAGAAGGATTTGTTTGTTTGTTTTCTGGCAGTCCATAGTATATTTAATATTTTTCTACAGCACCAAAATTTAATGCATCAGTTCTTCTTCATTCTCCCTTATCCCCAACTTTCACATGCATATGACATGATTGAAAATACCATGGATTGGGTCAGGCACACCTTAGTCTTCAAGGTGACATCTTTGCTTTTTAAGACTTTAAAGAGGTTTTCTGCAGCTGATTTGCCCAATGCATTGCATCATTTAATTTCTTGATTACTGTTTCCATGGGTGTTGATTGTGTAGCCAAGTAAAATGAAATCCTTGACAATGTCAGAATTTTCTTCATTTATTATTACATTAAAAATCCCTGTGACACAGTGGGTTAAGTATTTGACTACTAACAAAAAGATTGGCATTTTTAACACACCAGCCACTCCATGGGAGAAAGATAAGGTACTCATCTTCCAAAAATACTTAGTGTCGGGAACCTATGGAGAAGTTCTACGCTACATACTCTGATTTATAGGGTGGGTCTCTATGAGTCAGAATCAACTCGATGGCAATGGGTTTGAATCAAGATGTTGCTTATTGGTCCAGTGTGAGGATTTTTGTTTTCTTTATGTTAAGGTATAATCCATACTGAATACTGTAGTCTTTGATCTTCATCAGTAAATGCTTCAAGTAGGTTCAACAAGCAAGGTTGATTTGCCTGCATATCACAGGTTGTTAATGAGTCTTCTAATGTTGATGTCATGTTCTTTATACAGTTCAGCTTCTCAAATTGTTTGTTCAACATACACATTAAATTCTTTTATAGCCCTGATACATACCTCTCTGATTTTAAACCCTGCAATATTCCCATGTTCTGTTAAAACAACTGCATCGTGGTGTACCAAATCTGCCTTAGCCCAGTTAAGTGTTCTGGAATTCCCAGATCCATACAGTTGAATATCTTTACATACTCAATAAAGCACAGGTAAACATCTCTCTGGTATTCTCTGAATTCATCAAAGATCCAAGTGACATCAACAATGATATCCTTCATTCCACATTCCTCTACTGAATCCAGTTTAAATATCTGGCCGTATCCTGGTAATGTAGTGCTGCCAATGTTTAAATTTTATTTTTAGCATGATTTACAGTGGAAAAGTTTCAAAAGAGGCTATAGCTAATTGCATCAAGAACTCTGGAGTCCTGGTGTCCCATCAGAAATGTCTGGAATTGATGCAAGGGAAGCTGGCCTTTGTACCTCATTGGCCAGTCATTAAATGTGGACCATCACCAGGAAAGGGTTTATGCAGTTCCTTTGAACAACCAACAAAAGTTCTTAGGAAGAATCTCAGCTATGAGCAGCAGCTGCCAATACTCTTTGCATGAGGGAAATGAATGTCTTTGTACTGAAAGCGTATGCAGCCAACACACTATAACATTCATACATGATGTTGTTGTTGTTAAGTGCTGTTGTGACACTGTTTAGGGTTTCTGAGGAGCTACTGGTGAGCTTGAACTGCTGACCTTGCAGTTCAAATTGACTTTGCAGTCCAGCGCATTAACCCACAGAGCCAGGACTCCAATTAGAATGGTAGGTAGAAAGAAAATATGAGCAGTAAAGTCTGACTAAAGTGTGGGTGTGACTGTGCAAAACCTAGAAAGGTCTCATGGAGGAAGCAAAGCTAAGGAAATATTTAAATTCAATAAATTCCTGGATCCTATTGATCTGCTTCCTAAATATCTTATACATCTAAAATTTCTTCAATGCCACTACCATTACCCTAATTCAAACTACTATCCCTGCTCATCTGAACTATTACCTTTTCCTTCTACCTGCTTTCTCGGTCCTCCAATTCATCTTTGGTCCAAAAAAACCAGACTGACATACAGGTTTGGTCATAGCACTTGAGTAAACCTGAATAGCTGGTGACAGGTATGTTCTTAAATGTAATTTCCCTAGAATGTTAGAGAACTTCAAAAATGGTGTGATTTGGTTCAGAAGATTTTCCCCTGAATGAATAGGAGCTATGCAAGTGAAAAATCTAGTCATTCCTTTTAGGCCATAAGATTCCAAAGAAGAATCAAAAGCTCAGTTGCCTACAAGGGTCAGATAGGGAATATAGGAAGATAAATATAGGGGCAGGGATTCAGGGATATGGAGTCAAACAGTGCTTTTTACTGGAACCAAAGGGAAGAGCTATTCTTCAGTATGCACACTGTTCCCATGTAGTAATGTGCTTTGGTGGGGAGTTTTTCCCATTTTCACAAGATGCCAGAAATTCCCAATTAATGTGCTATCTCCTGGTTTTTAAAGATTGGAAACCA
>NW_006408561.1:2194274-2195426 GCF_000296735.1 Chrysochloris asiatica
GATTTCTTGCTTCTGCCACAAATTCCCCCAGCAATTAATGTGGTGTATTATATTGATTGATTTTCTAATGTTGAATCACACTTACATTCCTGGATAAATCCCTCTTGATCATGGTGTATAATGCTTCTGGATTAGTTTATTACTATTTTAATTTCTGTTTAGTTTTGTTTTTCATAATATAATTTATTTATTTTAACATTTTGCTATGAATTGAGTGAAGATTTACAGAGCTGATCATCAATTTTGTATGCACCTTATCTGCTGTCAATGACTACAGTCCTCTCAATGTGACAGCACCAATCCTACTTCCTTCCTTGTGGTTCTTGTTCTAGTTATCCTTCTTTCCCAATACTTCTCAAGTTTATTCTTAGGTAAGTTCTTTGGATCTCAGATGATTGACCATTCTATTGTGTATGTATCTCATTAGTGCTGTTGCTGCCTCTATATATCTATCTGTTGCTCAGTTGAAAATTGAGGCATAGGGGTTCCAGACCTGAAGGTGACCAAGGGTAATGGTCTTAGGGGGCCACTAGTTTCTATCCGATCATTAAGCCAAGTATTTTTTATGATTTTGAGTTTTGTTCCACATTTTCTTCCACTCAATCCAGGACCTTCTATTATGACCCCTTTCAGAGCAGTTAGTCATGGTATTCAGACACCATCTAGTTCTGGTTTCAGTGTCATGGAAAATGATGTTCATGTGGCCCATTAGTTCACTGTACTAATTGTTTCCAAACATCTTAAATTTCCATCACTCTTCTTTCCTCTGGACAGGAAAGGACTAATGTTTGTACTTTTTATGGCTGCTCACAAGTTTTTAAGATCCTAGTGAGACTTACCAAAGTAGGATGTAGAACATTGTCTTTGTGGACTATGTTATTCCAATTGACCATGATGTCCCCTAAGACTATGATCCTGAAGCCCTGGTCTCAATGACTCATTCCTTAAAGCGGTTTGGTAATACCTAAAAAGTTTTCATAACTGTGCCCTCTGTATGCTCCACCACATTCATGGATACACAAATATCCTTTGTCACACCTTTATATATACTAGTATTTTGGTGTATGTGTGGGGGGCAGCATTGTATCTATATTCATAATAGATATGAATCTATAGTTTGTTGAGGGTTTTTTCCTTGTGGTATCTTTGGTA
>NW_006408561.1:2196060-2196643 GCF_000296735.1 Chrysochloris asiatica
AGTGATCTAGGGAAGGTTGTTTTCTCTTCCATGTACTCTCTCTGGTTGAATTGTAAATGCCCTAAAGCCATGAATTTTAAAAGTAGGTCCTGTAAATCCTAATGAAAATTGCTCTCCAGCAATCTTTGCAATGAGCTTTATCCTATTAAACAAACAATGTGTGGCAGAAATGGAGACGTTTCCTCAAATGGTTATAGGGTAGCTAGATGGACTGTGAAATTTTAATCAAGTAGAAAAGTATATGTACTTCACTGCACTCACATTTCCTTACAGAGACATGTTTCTCTAATTCTAAACAACTGGAAAAGGAAACGAGAAAACATTACTGAGCATCTACTATATGCAAGCATGCTGCTAGGTGGTAGAATGAATATGGTATTTAACTTTCTCTATAACCATAGAAATGTAGCTGAGAGATCACTTACTTCCCTTGAACATATTCTCCATAAAAGTACTTGGTGAGAATGTGGTATTAAGACAACGAAAAAACTTTAGCTATGCCACTAAGAGATCCGTATATCAGTGGTTAGGCTATGAAATATATTAAATAGACAACTGAGCAAAGTTTTTTGTTTGTTTGTTT
>NW_006408561.1:2201623-2218415 GCF_000296735.1 Chrysochloris asiatica
GATCTTCCTTATTCATTGTCCAGCTTTCACATCCATATGAGGTTATTGAAAACACCATGGCCTGGGTCAGGCGCACTTTAGTCCTCAAGCTGACATCTCTGCTCTTCAATACTTTAAAAATGTAGAATGAATTAGGATGCATTATTTCTGCCTGGAATTTTTTTTTTTTTAAGTTTAAGAAAGATAGGAGTCACTTTTATAAATGTTTGGCAGAATTCCCTAGTGAAAACATCTGATCCAGGACTTTGTTGTTGTTGTTGGTAAGTTTTTAATCACTGATTTAATCTCTTCAATTTTAATATGGGCCTTTTGTGATCTGTTTCTTCTTGAATCAATATAGGGAGTTTATTTGTTTCTAGAAATTTGCATAATTTTAATGAAAGGCATTTGAACAGTGGGTAATACTTTTCAGAACAGTATTTTTAATGATCTAAAGAATATTGTAAATGGAAATTATGACTTCTTAAAACCTCTGAATAATGGCATGAGTCCCACATTCCTTCCACTGTTTCCTAATACTAAAGTAGAGCAAACAGTGACATGAATTCATCCTATGTACCTTCTGCTGTCTCCTAATATTAAAACAGAGCAAATGGGAACATCAACCCAGATCTCTCACTTTGGTGAGTAAAAAAGCTTACCAAAGCTGGCATTATCCTCCTCTTCATTAATACAGAACTAGACTACATTTCTTAGCCTTTCTTGAAGGTTGTTATTGTTGTTGTTAGGTGCCATTGAGTCAGTACTGACTCACAGTGACCCTATGCACAACAGAACAAAACACTGCCCAGTCATGGGCTAACCTCACAATTTTTGCCACACTTGAGCCCATTGATGCTGACACTTTGCCAATCCATCTCTTTGGGGGTCTTCCTCTTTTTCTCTGACTCTCCACCTTACCAAACATAATGGATGTTTACAGATGTTTCTTTTCATTTTGAGTTGTGCCCCATCAGTAAATGAAGATTATGAGGGCTTTATTCCCAAGGGCTTTACTCCATTCGCGTCATCACAGTCAACTCTACTTTGAGGAAGCAGCTTTTCCCCAGTCACATTTTGAGTGCCTTCCAACCCGAGGGGCTCATTTTCCAGCACTATATAGGACAGTATTTCTCTGCTATTCATAAGGTTTTCAGTGACTAAATATTTGGAAGTAGTTCGTCTCTCCTTCTTCCTAGTCTGTCTTCATCTGGAAGCTCATCTGAAATCTGTCCACCGTGGGTGACCCTGCTGGTGTTTAAAATACTGGTGACATAGCTTTCAGAATCACAGCAACTCACAAGCCACCACAGTACGACAAACTGACAGATAAGTGGTGATTCTTGAAGGTAGTATGGCAATGTAACAGCCAATGGAATATGAACTGAAGAGAAATATGCCATATCTGGTAGAAAAAAAAACTTAAAAATGTAGCTGTGATTTCTGTATGTTATTTTTACCTTCTTGTTGTCTGGATATGAATGATGATAGTTATGACCTGTGAGGTAACAGAGCCACAAAATAAAAGCCTGCGTCACTGAATTATCTCATGAAGAAAGCTATGTACCATTCGTAACAGCACATTGTCTATTTCAGCAAGAAATAAACTTCAATTACATAGGAGTTCTTATATGCTCTGAGATTTATTTGTTATAGTAACTGATATTACTCTGCCTAATAGAGAACAAGTGTATACTGAATGGTTTAAATAAAGAAAGGTGTACATCAGGGTTGTATCCTTTTACCATACTTATTCAATCTGTATGCTGAGCAAATAGTCTTGATGCTGCCACATGTTTCAGTCCATCCCATTTGAGGTCTTCCTAATTTTGCTAACACTTCACTTTAGCAAGCATGATGTCCTTCCCCATGGACTGGTCCCTTTTGACAACAATGCCCAAAGTACAAGCTTTGAAGTCTCACCATTCTTGGTTCTAAGGAACAATCTGACTCTGCTTCCAAGACAGGTTTATTTATTCTTCTAGCGATCCACGGTAATTTCAATATTCTTTACCAATACCATATTCAAATACATTAATTATTCTATGGTCTTCCTTACATATTGTCCAACTTTCACACACATATGAGGTCACAGACCATACTATCACTTTGGCCAGGCTCTCCTTAGTTTTCAAAGTGACATCTTTCTTCATTAACACTGTCAAGAGGTCTTTTGCAGTAGATTTGCCTAATCCAATATGTCATTTGATTTCTTGAATGTTGCTTCCATGAGCTTTGATTGTAGATCCAGGCATAATGAGTCCTTGACAACTTCAACGTTTTCTCTGTTTACCATAATGTTATCTATTGGTCCAGTTGTGAGGACCTTTGTTTTATTAACATAGAGGCATAATCTATCCTGAAAGTTGTAATCTTTGATCTTCATCAGTAAATATTTCATCTTCACTTTGCTTTCAGCAAGGAAGGTTGTATCATTTGCATATCTCAGGCTAATGAATATTCCTCCAATCCTGATGTCATGTCTTCTTCATATAATCCAGTTTCTTGGATTATTTGTTCAGAATACATATTGAATAAGTATGGTGAAAGGACACAACCCTGGAAAACACCTTCACTGATTTTAAACTATTCAGTATCCCCCTGTTCTGTTCAAATGGCTACCTCTTGGTTTATGTACAAGTTCCTCATGTACATATTTTAGTGTTCTAGAATTCAGGTTCTTTGCAATGTTATCCATAATTTATTTTGATCCACACATTCAAATACATTTGCATAGTTAATAAAGCACAAGTAAGTATCTTTCTGATATTTTCTGCTTTCATCTAAGATCCATTTGGCATCAGCAATGATATCCCTACTTCCATGTCCTCTTGATTCATATGTTTCCTGAAATTGCATTCCAAAATTTTGTGGGAGTGCTTGTACATACAAAGTACATGAAAAGGTATTGCTACAAAATTATAGAAGCCTTTATTAAACAAAACAAAGTGTGAAACAATTACTTTTTACATATTCTTCAGCTTGGTCTATACATGACCATTTCCATATCTCTGTAGCTGCTCCCTGAAGAATTCTATGTGCCTGCTTACACCATGTCAAACGGCAGTTTTGGCATCCTCAATGGACTCAAATTGGGACCTTTTAAAATGTTCCTTGAGTTTGGGGAACAAAAAGAAGTCTAAAGGGGCTATATCAGGACTGTAGGATGGATGGGGTAAGGTTTCCCTCATCTTGTAGGACACAACCCTTGCTACCATCAAATATTAACAATTGCTTTGTTGTGATGGGGAAAATTCCATGGTGCAACTTTCCTGGCCTTTTTCTCACCAGTGCAGTTTTCAAATGTCTTCCAACTTCTTCAAAATAAACTCTGTGATCCTACTGTGTCCTTAGAGAAAATCTATCAAGATGACTCCTTTGGAGTCAAAACACCAGTTTCTATAACTTTCTGAGCTGACCTGTCTGCTTTGAATTGAATGAGATCAGCAGATCCCCTTAGAGGCACTGTTTTTAATGGACTGTTTTTTTTTTTTCGATGTTTTATTGTGAATTATGTGATAGTCTACATAGGAGAGCATTAGCTTTACATTCATCCTATCGTATATCATTTCATTGCCATGGTTACAATCCCCTCCATGCATCATCAACTAACCAAAGGGTATACCATGCAAGCCTGCCCCCTGGTCGTCAGCACACAGCCTCTCGCCCTCTCTGGGTCTAGAGTCCCCAGCTGCTCCATCTCTCCACATTATCATCTCTGTCTCCATCTCTGGCATCACTGCTTCTCTGAGTAGGGTCCCGCTCTCCACTCTTCTCCCTTGATGGTCCCAGGGATCTCCACTCCTAGACTGCAAAGTTAATCATTCCCCTTCTTTGCTACAAAATGTCTACCTGTGCATTTCCAACCCTCACAATCAATCCTGATAACAATTATTCACTATTGTATTACAAGAGACCTATCTGCATCTCCCTTCATCAGCCCCACCCAGACAGATTGGATACTACTCAGTGGAGATTTTACCTTCCTTCATGCCCTCTGGATCTAGGCTCCCTCTTGAAAGCTTGTAAACTGGTCACTTCTTGTCTTTGTAGCCCCTCCATTTTGGGTAGCCCATGTAATGGACTATTTTTTTAAGATACAAAAAAGAGATAAAGACAAAGATTAAGATAAAGACAATTACTGAGAGAACTTGTCTGCAGCTATGCACAGATCACAGAGACATAGTTAAGCATGTCTTGTTTAGAATAAAACTGTGTGTGTATGAATTCCTGATATGGTTCTGGGGGATAAGCACTGGGCTGCTAACTACAGTATCAGCAGTTCAAATTCACCAACAACTCCTTGGAAATCCTATACAGGTCCCTATGAGCTGGAACCTACTTGATAGTACTTAACAACAACAAATGCATGAGCTGGAATTCTGTAATAATTTGAAGGGAGAATGTCAGTAGGTTAATTTGTGTCTCAAAGATTCAATAGTAACTTTAAATAATTTTCTAAGTCTAATAGCGAAGCGGTTAAAATTTATCCTCACCTATAGACTCCACTTTTCCCTTTAGAATTTTCCAGAACAAGTATGGGAGTTTGAAGGGAAAGCAAGAATCATTTGGTTGATCAATATCATTTTCTAAACATGAAAACTCAGGGCCAGATGGTTTATCAAAACAGAAGTGGAGAGAAATATGAAGATGCAATTTAACAGCAGGTTCCTCAATTGCTAGTCCCTGGGGGAGTTTCTATCCACTTGTCTCTGTTTCCCAGATGCTGCCTGTGGATCCCCTCACAATTTTTATGACAGGACCCAACTTAGTTCTCTTTTGAAGCAGACGAGGGTAAAATGGCTGTTGTTCCTTCAAGCTCCTCTTGGTCCAATTGGTTCTATTCCCCAATCTGTACCCCAACTACCAAATGACAGGGAAGCTCTATGATGGCAAGCTAAGCAAATTCTAAATGCCCAATCACTAAGCTTGTTCTGGCACTGTCTGAGCGGAAGTAGAGCACAATTGTTTAGATGGCTGCCTGAGCTGTTTGAGAAAAGGAGGGAGCCACTCAGTCAGCTTTCTTTTCAGCTCAGTGATCACAGCTGAGCACACAGACACAAGTAACACAGATTCTTTTTGATAAGGTACACTGGGTTTTTAATTGACTCTTACATTTCTAACTGCTTTTGGACTCTTACCTGATAGTTTTTAGTGGATCTAGCATTCAAGGAAATGTGTCATTAACTGAACCCTTTTGCTGGCTATGTGTTCTTACCCAAAAATTAAATAATGCAAGGTCGACAGTTCAAGTTCACCAGTTGCTACTCAGAAACCCTATACAGGGTAACTATGAGTCGGAACTGACTCAATGGCACTTAATAACAACAACAATAATGGCTTATGAGGAGTCCTGATGCGGTGACTTAGGATAAGTTCTTGACCTCAAGGTCAGTTTGAACACAAAGTTGGCTCCTCAGAAACCCTTTAAATGCCGACTGGCTTATTAAGACTTTTCCTCCTTTATTCAAGATGTAAACTCCTAATATCACTGACTAAGTTGAAGAGTGGTTCTATTGCCTTTCACAGGTCATCTCCTTTAGGGTTGTTTACTGAGGGAATTCAAAGTACTAATTTTAGCATATCAACAAGGGTTGTGGAGGGTGTGATCTGTGGAAGGATTATATCCACTTTAAAAACAAAGAAATTACAGTTCAATGAGGCAAGGGTACTTGTTAAGTTCACCATATTAATGAGGCTTGGATCTTCTGAGTTTTAGGTTTTCCTGTTTACTGCTTCTGTCACAGCATGGCCCAAAACCATGCTTAAGCCCCACTCCTTTCCCAAGCGATCAATCCATCACCACACTCCTCTCCTAAGAGAATAGAAATGTCTACCATTAGAAGTAACATATTATGTGTCAGTCGCCCAAGCTAGGACCTAGGTCTCCACAAGGTTATTGGTAAGTGCAAGTATGTAAACGATCATGTGTGAAGTGGCTGGATCTGTGAAAGAGAGAGAGAGAGAAGCTAAGCCCCATTTGTGTGAGAGAGATGTATTGCTGAGGCAGGGGTGGGTTACCTAGTAAGCAAGGTAAACATGTCCTTTCCTCGCTTGCAGGGTACTCTGCCCATGTCAGGGATTATACATTTGAAGAGGCTTTGATTCTGTAAGAAGGCACTGTGGGATTGGGAGAGAGACAGATGTCAGTTAAACCTAGAAGCAGAACCTTAGATGTGGAGAAAAAGTGAAATTGCTAACTACATATTAGTAAGTAAGCAAGCACAAGTAAACCCATGATCACCTTGCTTATTGGGTTAGCCAACACTGGCTGAGTGTGAGAGGGCAGGGCACTATTCTAAAAGTAGGAGGAAATGGATGGTGTCCAGAAGTGAGTGGTGGGCTGAGTCTCAATATGTGTGTGACAGGACTTTGTCCCCAGGCAGTAACAAGGCTGGATCCCTGGGTCTGAAAGGTTGAATTCCTTTGTGTATAATAGACCACTTCTTCGTGGCTTTCAGAGATTGTGATTCTGTATGAAATTCAGACCACAATAATCATGAAAAAGGAGAGACTCATGAATACTAGAGGGCTGAGTTTCCATGTACAAAAAGCTGGGTTCATTTTTTATGAGGGAGTATTACATTCATCAATTTCAGCATAACCAATTTCCTAAAACATAATGGCAAAAAGCAATGACCGTCTTTCTATCCCATGACTTTGTGGGTCAGAAATCTGGACAAGGCACAGTAGGGATGGCTTGTCTCTTTTTCCATGACTATGGTCTCAGATGGGATGATTTAAATAGCTGTGTTTTTGTTGTTAAGTATTGTCATCTAGTGAGTACTGGCTCATAGCAACTCTGTATAGGGTTTCTGAGGAGCAGCTGGTGGATTTGAACCACTGGCCTTGTGGTTCACAGTCCAGTTCTGATCCTACAGCACCATACTTGTTGTTGTTTAGTGCCGTCGAGTCGGTTTCAACCCATAGCGACCCTGTACAGGGTTTCCAAGGGTATAAATCTTTACAGGAATAGAAAGCCTGATCTTTCTCCCGCGGAGCAGCTGGTAGTTTCGAACCGCTGACCTGAAGGTTCGCAGCCCGATTCGTAACCACTACGCTACCAGAGCTCCTTACAGCACCATACTAGGAGTCCTTAAATGGCTATAGAGGACTGGAATGAACCAACTAGGATTATGTCTGCCCTCTCAGTTCTGATTCTTCTGTAGATCACTGTTCACGCTCATGCTTAACATCTGGACTGGGGTGGTTGGCCAGACATCTTTCCAGGTGGCTAGTTTGAGCTTCCTCATCATGTTTGGCAAGGTGGAGGGTCAGAGAAAAAGAGGAAGACACTAAGCAAGATGGATTGGCAAAGTGGCAGTAGGAATAGGCTCAAGCGTGGCAACAATTGTGAGGTTGGTCCAGGATCGGGCAGTGTTTCGTTCTGTTGTGCATAGGGTCACTATGAGTCAGTACCAACTCAATGGCACCTAACAACAACAACAACATAGCCTAAAGGTATCAGAATGGTGGGAATTCTTAGTCATTAGTATCTTCCAGAGCTAGTGTAACTAATTGTAGGAAATGAAAGCTCTCAGTTTCACAAACTCTGAGCCCAGAAATGGCACATCATCACTTCTGTCATATTCTGTTCATTAAAGAGCATGCCCAGATTCAAGAAGAAGGGACATAGAGCCCATCTTTTAATGGCAAAAATATCAAGGAACCTATGACTGTCTTTAATCTGCCATAATTAGGGACGTGTTTCTGTGTGCAAAACAGGGCTGGATCTGCAGGTATATGAGAGGGCGGCATCCATGTGTGTGAGACAGTGAGTGGAAGGGATTCCTATCCAGGGATAGGTGACTTATGAGGACATGTGACTGCAGGTAGGAATGTGATGGAACAGGAATGGATGCCCTGTCTGCTTGTCACCTGTTGTGCCTGTCATCTCCTGTGCCCTTGGGTAGTGAAGCAATATTCTGAAGGGCAAACACTGCCAGTATTTCCTATTGTTTGTCTCTATCATCATCTTTGTCTTGTTTAGCTTTCACTCTCAGCCTGCTTCCTCTGTTTTCACACATTGGTTTCCAGGTTGATCAGCAGCAAACATTCTGCCCCACACAATGTATTTCTTTAACAGAAATATAGCTAGCAGTGTGCATGGGCTTGCTCCATATGAGCACTTTGAGTGACTTCTGAGAGTCAGAATGCCATTTTCTAATGCATGCAAATCCTGGCAATTTTAATCTTCCTGCTTCCAAATTGTGACCTGTTTCAAGTTTTCTTTTGTTTAGTTTGTTTTTCAGCTCCCTTCCTCAATGCTGAATGCCATCATTGGTTTGTTAAAAACATGAAGAGAACGAATTGGGTGGGCAGTGTCTCAACTGCTTTCTGAAACTGCATTTTTATGCTTTCCTTCATCTTCTCTATTCCCTCCTTCCCATATTAGAGATGGTACTGTTGCTTCTGTCTTAGAAAATATAACTGTTGGTCTGAACAGTCCCTCTATCCTTGAAATTCCATCCTTCACTAACCCCTCTCAATTCCCTGTTTTCCAGTTTCTGTTTCACTCGCTTCAGTAGAATGTACTCAAAACCACCAACTCTTCTAACTATGCTTCATTTTTCATTGTTTCACTGTCTTTTATTTCCACCACTCATCTGTCAGTTTGTCCTACTGTAGTGGTGTGCATGTTTTTGTGATGTTAGAAATGATGCTACCAATCTTTTAATATTAGCAGGGTCACCACCATAGTGGACAAATTTCAGTGGAGCTTCTATACTAAGAAGGACCTGGCAGTCTACTTCTGAAAAACAAACAAACAAACAAACAAAAACTGGTCAGTGAGAACCTTAAAAATAACAGCGAAACATTGCCTTATATAGTCCCAGAAGATGAGCTCCTCAGATTGGAAGACACTCAAAATATGACTGGAGAAGAGCTGCCTCCTCAAATAGAATCAACATTAATGACATGTTATCAGGAGAAGTTAGTTCCTAGAGAAGGACATCATGCTTGGTAAAGTAGAGGGTCCATGAAAAAGAGGAAGACCCTCAACAAGAAAAACTGATGCAGTGTCTGCAACAATGGCCTCAAACATAGAAACAGTAGTAGGATGGTGAAGGACTTGGCAATGTCTTCTGTTGTACATTGGGTCTCTATGAGTTGAATTGACACAATGACACAAAGCTGAATGAGGAAAGACATCATTGAAATAAAGTATTTCCTACTTCTCCTCCCCTCCCCAACTCTCTGTACCAATTAAGTCATACTGATTACAACTTATATTTATGTAGTGCTCTGTAGTTTACCAACCACTGTTGCATAAGGTGTTTGTTTGTTTGTTTGTTTTTTCTTGTGTGTGTGTGTGTGTGTGTGTGTGTGTGTGTGTGTGTGTATTCAGAGCCTGGTACAATTTTTTTTTAGGTAACAGCACTCCAGGTTTACTTGAGAGAATGACCGCTTCTCATTTTGCAGCTAGAGATCATGCTGGGATTGCCAATTAAGATACCTACTCTGCTCTTGTCAAAGGATTGTTGTGGCCCCGACCAGGTCAGTCAGGTACTTTCTCCCTAGAACTAGAATCTTAATTACTGAGTAATGTAAGATTGAAAGTACTTAGCTTATCCCTGTGACTATGATAGAATAAGCCATCCATCAACTTCTGGATCCACATCCCAACCTTAACTTGGTCATATTCTTTCCCAAGACCTTGTTCTTTAGCTTTCATAATTCTTGAAGCTACCCAATATCCTTCGTCTTTTGATAAATTTCCACTTCCTCCCAAACTAAACCAGTCAATTTCTGCTGCTAGTAACCAAAGCAAACAAATGCCACCTTTTATTTGACCCACCATTAGCCTTGTAAGATACACAGAGAGAGAAAAGTGATGTTTAGTAAATGAATTTTCTAGTTTAGCTGGTTTTAGTAAATTTAAATTCAAACTGGTTGTGTAACTTGTCAACAATTCCATACAGTTTTATCATTTTCAGATTTTTTTAAACACTTGCATTTGCTGACTCTACTGTTTCCTTCCCTCTCAGTTCTTGATGCATAATAGTTATTTTCCCACCCTTTGCTCTCCTCTAGGATGCCTGGAGAACATCCCTCAGTGAACAACACTGTAATAAACATCTACTAACTTCGAGAATTACGGTACAAATCTCTTAGCCCCACAGTATATACTACATTAAATACGAGACGACAAAGTTCAGCTACTCAGAGCATCTATGTAAATGCTATCGAACTAAACAGTTAATATCATAGTTAAAATTCTATAATTTTCTTCTTGATTCAGAATTCTAGTAGCTACAGCATTCTACTGTGTGTATTTTTGGAAAATTCTAGAGAGCCTCTATTGTTTTATTTTCCATCATCTTTTTTCCTTATTAATAATATAGGAAAGTTAAAAGCTATGGAATTTCAAAATGAAGAGCTATGGTGAAATTTAAGATACCATAAAATAACCAAAGGGAAAAGATAGTGTCTATTATACAGTTTTAAAATAAGAAAAGAGAAGAGATGACTGAAAATCACTTGGTTGTTACATTGATGGGTTTTAGAATCATTGTGGCATGGGGGTAAGCAGACCTAGAGAAATCATATTTTCATCCATAGAAGTAGAAGTTGTAGATAAGATTTCTTGATCATTCATGAAAAGCTGATAAGAAGAAAAGTCTAAACATTCAGACAATATGGCAGAACAGAGCAAGGAAGTTGTTTTTTGTCAAGGTCTATTTGGAAAACTTTGTAGTAGTTATTAGAAATCTGATTGATGTTGGGAGGGATAATAACTAAATTCATCCTGAACCTTTGGGGAAATTGAGAGGGTTAGTATCTACAGGGTGATAGTTACCCTTATCCCACACCTTTAGGACATTGGTAGGACTTGGTATTGGGAAGCCTAATATCTAACTTTATTCCTAACCTTTGGGGCATCTGAAGAGGTTGGTATTAGGAGGTGTAATAACTAACTTTATCTTGAACCTTTGTAGCACAGGAAATTGAACTTGTATTATTATTATTTTTTTCTAGTATGTATCCCAGCTGAACAAGCTGAAAAACAAATGTAGGCAGATATTCCAACTTCATTTGTGCACATGCTAAGAAAGCAAATATATAATAGTTTAGAGGCAATTAGGACTGTAGTGCAGAGAACTATTATTTTGAAATTTACCCTTTAGTACAGTTGTGACAAGATAATGAATATGCATTTGCTAGTGTGAGAGTGGAGACATTTAGGAGGGAGGAAAAATGAGCTCATTGAATCTTCATGGACCATCAAGTCTAGAGACCTTTCAATATGAAAGAGTCCTTTGTTAATGTTTTTGGGTAGCTCCAAACAGATGATAGAAAAGGGTCCAGACTATTTCTCAAGGAAAAAACTATCCCCATAATCATTATGCCAGGCTTAGTCTTTACTCCCAACAGCACCCCAGCCCAGCTGGCCCTATGAAGTAGATTACCAAGCTGCGTTACCTCTTCTCCATCTGGAGATAGGACCTGGGTTCAAATCTCAACAATGCCACTTTCTAACTATACGTCCTACATAAGTCCTACATAAGTCTCCTCATCTGTAAAGATAAGTAATGATAGTGCTTGCTCTGTAAGGTTGTGAAAATGAAATGAGTCAAAATGTTTAGCAATTAGAATGGAATGGACTCCTTATATGCTTTACATAAATGTTAGATCTAATTTAACACTTAGTTTAAGAAATCACTTCTTCATGGGAAGACTTTCTACTTTAGAACATTCTCCCATCATAATTCTCTGTGCACAACTTGTTCTACACTGTTACTATTTTATTTTTTCACTCATTGTAACCTCCTTCTACTACCAATTGGGCCTCATAGATTTCTACATCCAAAACTTCATAATTGTAGGTGCTTGATAAATACATATTTATTGAATAGATGAATGAAAGAATGCTGGCAATTCATCTCTCCAGATCTCAATCCTTGAAAGGGATAATATTCTTAGCAATGCTTAACCAACTTCTGTGGTAGAATGTTCTGGAAAAGGAAATTTACTCTCAAATGTGACTCTTCTTTCTAAAAATTACTAAACTAAGAGTGGATCTTGTCATTGCTACAATTTACTTGTTTTCCATTTATATCTTCTATATCATTAATAGCCTTTTTTGGTAAACTCCTAGCTTGGTTCCTGTGATCCTGTTTTGCTTCCTGTCTCCCTGGCTGCTGATTTTCAATCTACTCTGGGATCTAATCCTTCAACTCATCCCTTAAATGTTGATGTTCCTCCACTCCACTCTCCTGCTAACCCTCGGCATCTGATAGGCCAGTTACTGATCATTGTTGTAGGTAAACAGCAAGTGAAAGATCCTTCCTTTTAAATTGACTTTCAACCGGGTCTAGTTTCTTCAAGAATATTAGCTGAAGTATCTTTCATTAGATAAATAATGCCAGTCCTCCTCCTGGAATGCATGTAAAGAAAATTCTTAATTACTTTCTTTTCAGATGCTTCTGCATCTAAATTGCTTAATGGCTGCTGCCCCTGAGGTCCTGCCATATCAGGGGGATCTTAGGGACCTTGCCAGAAACACCATCAGTCAGGTAATTTGCATGAATAGTTCTTTAATGCACATCCAGCCCCTTATCACCATTCCCTGTAGGATCCTCATTAATCAGTAACCTAATTCAAGCTTGAAAGATTTCCATTATGGTGCCCTTTGTTTCCTGCCCAGTGCCTAATTTTCTCTTCAGCAGGACATTTTTCTCTAGCCTGTGACTTGTTTCTTGACTGACATGCATACATTTATTTTTCCCAAAAAAGCACATGCATGAAAGCACATTGCCCATTTCCCTTTAATGCTGTCCTCAGTTTGACAATATAATAAAAAGTCAGAGGGGCATTATCAAAACAACCCCTGAAGTTATCTATACAAACAAAATAATTGACTTAAAAAAAAATAGAAATCAATAACGTGACTTTAAGTTGCACACGAAGGTAAAAAGACAATTCATTCATTGATTTGTTAGCTTCCATTTTACCAATTTAAGAGCTCCTATACCGCTACCTTCTTTTAGCCCACAAATTTAGGTTGAGAAATAATCTGAAATGAAACATTTAATAGAAAAGTGTTGGAATATTTCAAAATATTTAAAATCATACAAATAAATCCAAATCAGCCATTCCTTTGCTGGCTGCATATTACCATCATACAGGAAGGATTTTAAATATGCCCATACACTATAGACCCATCCATGCATATTCTGATTTAATTGCTATAAGATGAGGCCTCAGAACAGGCAATTTTTATAAGATCCCTAGAAAACAAGTGTTGGAGACAACATGGAAAAGTTGGAATTACTGTGTACCGCTTATAGAAATGTTAATTGGTACAATCAATCAAAAAATGCCAACAAAACTTTTTGGAAGTTCTTCAGGAAAGTTACCATATGACTCAATAATTCCACTTCTAAGTACATGCCCAAAAGGCTTGACAGCAGGAGTTCCAACTGATACTTGTACACCAATGTGCATGACAACACTATTCATAATAACCAAAAGGTGGAAACAACTCAAGTGTCCATTAATGGATGGATGGATCAACAAATATACATACAGTGGAATATCATTCAACCATGAAGATAAAGAAGTTCTGATACATACTACAGCATGGATGAACGTTCAAAACATTGTTGTTGTTAAGTTCTGTCAAGTTGGTTCCAACCCATAGCAACCCTGTATAGGGTTTCCAAGGAGTGGCTGGTGAGCTTGAACCACTGACCTTGTGGTTTAAATGACTTTGCAGCCCAGCGCATTAACCCACAGGGCCACACCAGGACTAAGTGAAATAAACCAAGCACTCAAGGACAAATGTTGTATGATCCCTTTTATATGAAGGTTATAGAATGGGCAAATGCTTTCATTTGGAGTGATGAAAAACTTGTGGAAATAGATAGTGACAATGGTTGTTCAACATAGTGAATGTAATTAATGCCACTGAATTGTACATTTAAAATGATTAAAACTGTAATTTTATGGTGTATATATTTTACTACTATAAACTGTTATGTCTTTTTCTTAATATAAAAATGAAATATCTCTTTAATAATTCTATTTTTGAGGAAAATTCAAGCAATATCTATTTAACATAATCTCAACTTCCTATATTCTTTAAGCAATTAAAGGCCATACTTTTATATGGTAAACAGAGGAGTATACCATTTCTTATTGATGATATATCCAAGTATACTTGCTACACTAAATGGATCTAATTGAGTTTCCATTTTTATTCAAGAAAGCCTAGCACACAGGTAAAACATAACTTAAATGATGTGCTTTCATTGCTCTTAAATTGTTTTCTGTACTATATTTGTCAAAACTAGTACAACCATGGGCGGTTGTTTTTGTTGTTAAGTGCTGTTGAGCCAACTCTGACTCATCAATACCTGTACAGTTTATGAGGAGCAGCTGGTGGGTTTGAACCATTGACATTTTGGTTTGTAGTCTAGTGCTTATCCAACAGCACCACACCAAGAGTCCTCACCCATAGGTAGTATTCATCATTCTCCCAAAACATTGCCTAAAAAGCAAACACAAAAAACCTCTTCAAGTTGGAGACATTTATGGAAATTTTGCTCTATAACACTTACATTGTTGTTAAAGTGCTGTTGAGTTGGTTCTGACTCATAGCTTAAGCCACTGGTTTGCTGTCTAATGCATTATCCTGCAGTGCCACACCAGAACTCCATAAATAAAATTATATTGTGACTTTCTTTCTTCCTCATTACTGGATGACTGAGTTGTCATGAAAGATTTCAAAAATCCTTAAAGGCATTTTTCTCTTTAGAATTACGCCCTTTATGTCTGCTGAGGATTTATGACATGCTTGGCTTGTCTTAATGACAGTGACCTGAGAGTTTATGAGATATATAATTTCTGCCATGTAAGAATTAGGGGTATGGCTCTTGGGAATAATTATCTTGGATTTGAAGTGCGCTGAAAATAAGATCTCTGGTAGCATAGTAGTTACAAATCGGGCTCAGCAGTTCTAAACTACCAGCCATTCCTCGGGAGAAAGATGAAGCTTTCTGCTCCCGTAAAGATTTACACAGCCTCGGAAACCCTGTGCAGGGTCGCTATGAGTAGAATCGACTCCACGGTACTTAACAACAACAGTATGCTGACTGTCTTGCAGGAAACATTCTTCCACTTGGTTCCTTGGTAATGTAGAGGGTTATATGTTGGGCTTCTAACCATCAGCAGTTCAAATCTACCAAGCTCTCCATGGGAGAAAAATGAGGCTTTATGCTCCCGTAGAGATTTACAGCCTTGGAAACCCTATACAGGCATCCTGGTGTGGTGCGATAGGGTAAATATTGGACTGCTAACCACAAGATAGGTAGTTCAAACTTATCGATAGGTAGTTCAAACTTATCAGCTGCTCCTTGGAAACTCTATTCAGGGTCACTATGAGTTAGAACCAACTAAATGGCACTTACAACAACAACAACGAGTCAGTATTGACTTCTGACACACCACCACCACCACCATCACCATTTAATTCCTGCTTAACATACAAGTCCTTTCTCCTTCTACATAACAGCCCCTCCTCCCCTAATCCCTCCATTTATCTGGCTCTTTGCTTGAGAGATTACTTTCCTTAACTGGTTTACTTGACTGCCCTCCACCCACTACGGGACTCTTCTCCATTTACTTATATGCTCCTAGGTCCGTCCCTGTCCATTCATCAAGTCATTCACATTGAGCCACACTTGCCTCTTCCTTTCTCTGTATTTTTCACCAGAAATAAATCCCACTGAGGACTGGAGCTGTGTTCTCTTCACTATTGCATCTTTGGTGCTTAACATACTAGTAACACAACAACAACAACAACAACAACAACAACAACAACAACAATAATAATAGGAGTCCTGGTGTGGCACTACAGGATAATGCAACAAGGTCAGTTTGAACCAAAAGGTTGGTGATTCAAATCCACCAGCCACTCCTTAGAAACCCTATACAAGGTCGCTATGAGTCAAAACTGGCTTCACGTCACTTACCAACAATAATTATTAAGCAAGCAACATAGTGATAGAATCTAGAACTAATTGCTAATTGCATGGTAAGGATCTACCACCTGTCAAAGTGACATATCATGGTAGCTTGCGTATTGCTGTAATACTAGACACTATGTCACTATTATTTCAAACACAAGTAGGGTCAACCACGGTAGGCAGCGGTAGGATCAGCACTGGGCAACATGTTGTTCTATTATACATATGGTGACTATAAGTCAGAACCAGCTCAACAGCACCTAACAACAACATGATAAAGGTCAGCATGTATCCAATTTCCACCCAGAAATGGATCCAATACTCTCACCTTCCCACTTCTCTATCTTCATTGCAACCACAGGACTGGCATACTCTCTCTCTAATCTCCAGTCTCCCATAACTGGATTGTTATGAATCAGAACTGACTGAAAGCACACTACAACAACATAAGTGAATGATAGTATGCCTTTTCTATTGCTGTTGTAACTAAATACCACAACTTGAATGTTCAAAAACAAAACAAATTGTATTTTATCATATGTCTGAAGGACAAAGGACTGAAGGGGATTAACTCAGCAAAAATCAAGATGATGGCATGCCAGTTCCTTCTGGAAGTTCTAAGGAAGAATCATTCCCTTGCCTATTCTAACCTCGAAAGGCTTGCATTCCTTGAGTTGAGACCCCTTCCTCCATCTTTAAAGTCAGCAATGCAGCAACTTTAAATATTTCTCTTTTAATCTTACCTTTCTGTCTCCCTCTAATATGGACCATTATGATTATAGTGAGTCTGTTTTACATCTCAAAAGCCGTAATTTAATCACATCTGCAAAGTTACTTTTGCC
>NW_006408561.1:2219450-2221645 GCF_000296735.1 Chrysochloris asiatica
ACTCGATGGCATCTGACAACAACAACAACAAATAGGAGAGCAAGCGTCTTAGGGTTCACGGAGAAATAGAAAACTTCACATATACCTATATATGAACTGTGGTTGCACTGTGCATTAGGCATTGAGCTACTACTAATTGCCAGGTCCAAGGTTCAAACCCACCACTGTTCTGTGGAGAAAGATAAGCTTGTCTGCTCCTGTAAAGATTTACAGTCTCAGAAATCCTGTAAAGGGTTGCCATAAGTTAGAATCAACTTGTTGACAGTGGGGTTGTTTTTTGTTGTTGTTGTTGTTTTGTTTGTTTTAATATGTTATTTGTTGTTAGATGCCATCGAGTCAGTTCAGACTCATAGCTATCCTAAGTACAACAGAATGAAACACTGCCCAGTCCTACACTATCCTCACAATTGTTGTTATGTGTGAGCTCATTATTGCTGTCCCTGTGCCATACCATCTAGTTGACGGGTCTTCACTATTTTCACTGACCCTCCACTTTACCAAGAATGATGTCTTTCTCCAGTGACTGGTCTTTCCTGGTAATATGTCTGAAGTTTGAGAGACAAGTGTCACAATTTTTGCTTATAAAGAACAATTTGGTGATGATTTTTCCAAAACAGATTTGTTCATTTTTCTAGCAGTCCACGGTGCTTTCAATATTCTTCTCTGCACTATAATTCAAATGTATCGATTTTTTTTATGGTCTTCCTTATTCATTGTCCAATTTTCACATGCATATGAGGCTATTGAAAATACCAAGACTTGAGTCAGGCATACTTTATCCCTCAAACTGACATCTTTGCTCATTAACACTTTAAAGATGTCTTTTGAAGCAGGTTTGCCTAACGCATTATATCTTTGATTCATGACTGCTGCCTCCACAAGTGTTGATTATGAATCCAAGTACAATGAAATCTTTGACAACATCAATCTTTTCTCTGTTTATCATGATATTATATATTGGCCCAGTTGTGAGGATTTTCATTTCCTTTATGTTGAGGTGCAATCCATACTGAAGACTATGATCTCTGATCTTCATCAGTAAGTATTTTAAGTCCTCTTTACTTTCAGCAAGCAAGGTTGTATCATTTGCATTTTCAGGTTGTTAATGAGTCTTTCTTTAATACTGATGCCACGTTCTTCTTTGTATAATCCAGCTTCTCATATTGTTTGCTTAGCATGCAGATTAAATAAGTAGAATTCAAGGATATACAAGCCTGGCACATAACTTTTCTGACTTTAAACCATTCAAAGTCTCTGTGTTTCTGTTCTAATGAGTGTCTCTTGGCCTACCTATGTCCTCGTGAACACTATTAAGTGTTCTGGAATTCCCATTTTTCACAATGTCATATCAATAGTTTGCATAGTCAATAAAGCACAAATAAACATCTTTCTGGTACTCTCGGCTTTCTGCCAAACATTGTCAGGAGGGACCAGTTGCTGGGGAAGTATATCATGTTTGGTAAGGTGGATGGTCAGAGAAAAAGAGGAAGACCCCAATCAAGATGGATTGGCATCTGATATTAATGATATTGTTCAAGGATTTCTGCATTCCATTTGGTCACCTTCTTTTGGAATGGACACAAATATCTTCCAATTGGTTGGCTAGACAGCTGTCTTTCAAATTTCTTGGTACACACTAGTGAGTGCCTCCAGCACTGCATCAGTTGGTTGAAATATTTCAATTTGTATTCTGTCAATGCCTAGAGCCTTATTTTTTGCACATAACCACCATACCAATATATGAAAAAATATATAAGCCTGGTAACACTGTAGGGTATATAATTTTGTACTTAGCATTTTGGGCTATTAACTACAATGCTGGGCTGGTAACTCCAAAGTTGTATGTGTGTGCTTCAAACTGACCTTGTAACCTAAAGGTCATTTTGAACCACAAGGTTGTCATTTCAAAACCACCAGCTACTCCTCAGAAACCCTATACAGAGTCGCTATGAGTCAGAACAGACTGGACAGCACTTAACAACAACAACAACAATATTGCATAAATATGTTGTTGCTGTTAAGTGCCATCGAGTCAGTATTGACTCACAGCGACCCTATGTATAACAGAAAAAAACACCACTGCCCGGTCCTGGGCCAACCTCACAATTGTTGCCACATTTGAGCCCATTGATGCTGCCACTTTGCCAATCCATCTTGATTGGGGTCTTCCTCTTTTTCTCTGACCCTCCACCTTA
>NW_006408561.1:2225530-2236999 GCF_000296735.1 Chrysochloris asiatica
TTTCCAATGAGCTACTGGTGAGCTTGAACCACCGAGCTTGTAGTTCAAACGGCTTTGTAGTCTGGCACATTAACTCACCGCGCTATATATACCAATATAAATATGTTTATTTTTATTTGTAATATACCTCCCTCAAAATAACCTAACATTGTAGTTAGTAGTCTAGCACCTAACCCACAGTGTCACTAGGATTATATATATATCTATATATCTCTCTCTCTATATATATATAATTTGCAGTCATAAATTAGCAAACTTCATAAAGGTTATTAAAATAGAGTGCTAATTATAGATATTTCAAAATAATCATAATATTTGTCTAGTGAAATGATAAAGATCTCTCCTTTGTTAGAGACTTTAATATTTCTTTCTAATTGTACTGACTTGTAGTCTAGTCTTATAATGGTCTCATCAGCAAATACATATAAAGTGACTCATATTTCCATGTTTGAGAAATGTGTAGTTCTGGTCTAGGCTAGGTTAATGTCTTCATAACATACACTTCACATTCAAGTCTTCAATATTCTCTCATTGTCAGTCCCAGAGGACAAGGCCATTGGCAAGTGAAGGAGAAAACATCCTTAAATGAGATGCTTCCGTATACACTCAAGGTTGTATCTGGAGGAGTTTGACACATTTCTCTTTGCTCTGTATACTTTCGAAATTCTTTTCTGTTGAGGCATTGAAAACACATACACACATCTTAGGGACTAAGGGCGATTTTACAATGTGTATATTTATTTCCATTCTTGTAATTCCATTCAAGAGTTTGGTCATTTCTTGTTTTACTTTACTTTGCCAGACTTTTGCAGCAGGTTGCAAATGGGAAGAAAGCTATGGGAATGGAAGCCAGTATTGGTTGTCCATAATCACTTTTTTCTTCTGTCATGGGCACTAGACACAGTCCAGATGGTTACTGCTCCATTGGACTGAGTCCCAGCATCAGAAAACAAAGACACAGTGCCCCAGTGGTGGATCTATGATGGACCTGGAACATGAACAAATATTAACCTTGTGGTTTTAGAACTCCAGGATTTGGGGAATGCATACCCTAGCTACTGATTATTGTTTGTTATTGTTTTTATCTTAAAATTTTAAACCCAAAACTGATAGTTCAGCCAACATACCCAAAGTTTCCTGGTCCAGTACTGTTCCATACTGCTCACGTCATTCCCATTTGCATGTTTGACTATTTCAAAATCTGAATTCTGAGAGGAGAAAAATACCTAGGAATACAAAGAAAAAAAATGTTGTGGGAAGAATAATAGTAAGGTTAAGAACATTAAAAAGATAACTTAGTATAAGACAGCAGAGAGAAGATAACTTAGGAAGCCAGGAAAAATGAAACGTAACAGACCTTTTTTTTAGCTTTTTATTGTGATTTGGATTAAAGTTTACAGAGCAAATTATTCAACAATTCATATGCATTTTAATTCATGACATTGATTGCAATCCTCATAATGTAACATCACTCTTTCCACTTCCTCCTTGTATGTTCCATTTCTATTTGTCCTTCTTTCCTATCCTTCCCTACATGCTGAGTTTTATCCCTGGGCAAATGCTGTTTGATTACAGATGGTAGATAGTTCTGAGGTGTATGTACCTCCCTGATGCCATTGTTGACCTGAATTGGCTACAAGTTGAGCTAAAGAGGTTCCTTAATGGAGTGTGAGAAGTTGGGTTATATGAAGAAAAACATGGCATCAGGATTAGAGGAAGACTCATTAACAACCTGCTAAATGCAGATGATACAACTTTGCTTGCTGAAAGTACAAAGGGCTTAAAATACTTACTGATGAAGATCAAAGACCACAGCCTATTTAGCATGGATTACATCTCAATGTAAAGAAAACAAAAATTCTCACCACTGAGCCAATAAACAACACCCTTATCAACAGAGAAAAGATTGAAGTTGTCAAGGACTTCTTTCTTCTTGAATCAACTATCAACACTCACGGAAGCAGCAGTCAAGAGATCAGACGACGTATTGCATTAGGCAAATCTGCTGCACAAGACCTTTTTAGAGTGTTGAAGAGCAAAAATGTCATCTTGAGGACTAAGGTGTGCCTGACCCAAGCCGTGGTATTTTCAATAACCTCATATGCATGCAAAAGCTGTACAGTGAATAAAGAAGACCCTAGAAGAATTGATGCTTTTGAGTTGTGGTGTTGGAGGAGAATACTGAAAGTGCCATGGGCTTCCAAATGAACCAACAGATCTGTGTTGGATGAAGTGTAGCCAGAGTGCTCCTTGGAGCCAGGATGGCCAAACTTAATCTTTCATACTTCGGACATATTGTCATGAGAGACAAGTCACTGGAGAAAGATATCATGTTTAATAAGGTGGAAGGTCAGAGAAAAAGAGGAAGTCCCCCAATGAGATGATTGACCAAGTGGCAGTATCAATGGGCTCAAGCGTGGCAACAATTGTGAGGTTGGCCCAGGACCGAGCAGTGTTTCGTTCTGTTGTGCATAGCATCACTATGAGTCAGTACCGACTCGATGTCACGTAACAACAACAACAAGGACCATCAGCTTGGGGATTCCACCTATCTCTTTCAAACCAGTAAGAATAATCATTTTTTACCATTTTGAATTTTGTTCCACATTTTTTGCCTACTCTATCCAGGACCTTCTACTGTGATCCTTTTCAGAGAAGTCAGCAGTGCTAGTCCTGCAAATAGAATGTAACATGGTTTATGTAACTGGAGTCACAACCGACCTGGATCTGAGTGCCCATTATTCTGTGTGAGAACTGGGACTGCTCATTGCTTAATTGAATCTTTAAGTGTTACCTCCTCTTCTTCTTCTTTAAAATGGTGATGATTAAAATAGCCTCCTAAGATTTAGGGAGAAATTCAACCGTAGAATTAATGTAAGATGCTTGACACAGACTAGTTGCTGCATAGATTGCAGGCCTCTTTCCCCTAACACAGCAGATGCTTAAAAGAGACCATCATAGGTTAAGTAATACTTCTCTGAAAACTTGTTCTTAAAACAGGCTCTGCTGCAGTCCTAGAAAACTGAAGGATAGGACCTGAAGGTGATTGCCAAGTGTTTTCCTATAGAGAAGAAAGTCATTATAAATTTTCTTTAAATAGAGGCAAACCTCTAGGGCTTTAAAAGGCATAGAATGTCTTGTTCAGTGTCCCAAAGACTTTTGTGAAGATTTAAGTATGGACAAACATCCATTTTCTATTTCTTTTCCCTTGGTCCAAATTCATCCAAATTTCAAGCCAAGCCCTGCTGTCTCAACCCCTTAAGCCAGATTGTAACCTACCTTGTTGTTCAAAGTGACTTTACAATCCAGTACATCAGCCCACAGTGCCACACTAAACTATACTTACTAGTATTTAAAAACAGCCTCAATTCACTCCACCATATTCCAGTTTGGTGGGGTTTTTCTTAGGCTCTGTGTTCCTGATGGGGATGGGACAGAATTTAAGAAATAATTTAAAATGAAGGAAATACTTAGTAATAAAAAGAAATGAGCTATCATGTCATGAAAAGGCTTTGAAGAACTTGAAAAATGCACACAGCTAAGTGAAACAAGCCAGTTTGAAAAAGTTATCTATTATATAACTCATTAATATTACATGCAAGTACAGATAATTCAAAAGTATACTGACAGATTCAAAATAGGAAGTGGAACAAGGGATATCATCGTTGAAGTCAGATAGATCTAGAACGTTTAATTGTGCTCATGAGGAATTTGTACATGGACCAAGAAGCAGGCATTTGAACAGAATAAGGGGATACTGATGGTTTAAAATCAGGAAATTTGTGTGCCTTTCCTCTTACTTATTCAATCTGTATGTAGAGCATATAATCCAAGAAGTTGAATTGTCTGAAAAAGTACGACATCAGAATTGTAGGAAGACTAACAACCTGCGATATGCAGATGATACAATCTTGATTGCTGGAATCAAAGAGGACTTGAAATATTTACTGATGAAGCTTTCTATATGGATTGCACTTAATGTAAAGAAAACCAAAATCGTCACAACTAGATCAATGAATAACATCATGATAAAGTGATAAACGGAGTCCTGGTATGGCGCTGTGGATTAATGCGCCAGACTTCAAAGCCGTTTGAACTGCAAGGTTAGTGGTTCAAACTCACCAGCTGCTCCTCGGAAACCCTATACAGGGTCGCTATGGGTCGGAACCGACTCCACGGCACCAAACAACAACAACAACAAATGGAAAAAAGATTGAAGTTGTCAAAAGATTTCATTTTGCTTGGATCCACAATGAACAGTTATGGAAGCAGCAGCCAAGAAATCAAATGAAGTACTGCGTTAGGCAAACCAGCTGCACAAGACCTCCTTAAAATGTTAACGATCTAAGATGTCACTTGGAGGGCTAAGGTTTGCCTGACCCAAGCCATAGTATTTTTAATCACCCTATAGCATGTGGAAGTTGGACTATGATTAAGAAAGACCAAAGAAAAATCGATGAATTTGAATTATGATGTTGGAGAATATTGAAAGTACCATGGACTGAAGTAGAGCACACAAATCTATTTTGGAAGAAATACAGTTGAAATGCTCCTTAGAAGCAAGAATGGAGAGATTTTGTCTCTTATACTTCAGACATGTTATCAGGAGGAACCAGTCCTTGGAGAAGGACATCATGCTTCATAAAGTGGAGGGTCAGCAAAAAAGAAGAAGACCTTAATGAAATAGATTGACACAGTAGCAGCAACAATAGATGCAAAGTTAACAATTGTGAAGATGGTGTAGGACTGGGCAGTGTTTCATTCAGTTATTCAGTTTGCTGTTAGTCGGAACTGACTTAACAGCATCCAACAGCAGGTGCTGCAGAATAATGTGCTGCAACCTCAAGGTCGGTGGTTCAAACCCACCAGCTGTTCTTCAGAAGAAAGATGTGGCAGTCAGCTTCTGTAAAGATTAAAGCCTTGGGAAAAATATGGGGCAGTTCTACTCTGTGTGATAGGCTTGCTATGAGTCAGAATCCACTCAGTGGCCACAGGCTTGGGCTGTTTTTTCAGTGAGGGAGAAGGGATATGTCTGTCAGAGCTCTCTGTACTTTCTGTATGTTTCAAAGCTTCTGTAAACTGATAAACGTCTGAAAAATAACGTATTTAACAATTAAGAAAAGAAATAATTTTAGAATTAAATAGTAAACTAGAAGAGATGCACAAGAATGAATAATCATACAGTTAATGACTTAAGAGAAATGCAAAGTGAAAAAAAATCTTAAAAAGGAAATGAAGGAAGAGAGAGAGCGCGGATTCAAGAAAATGTGGCAAATATTGAAGACATGCAGATCTAATATCTACAGTCCTTAAAGAAAAAGAAACCAGAGCAAGGAAATCAAATATCAAAATCATAACTCCTGAAACTTTCCTGAAATAAAAAAAAAAAAATGTTTGATAATGATTTCAAAGAGGGCACTGCATACGTGAGAATATTGACTCAGAGTGGTAAATATCAAGACATATTCTGGTAAAATTATTGAACCCTAAAGAAAAAGAAAAACAGCCATTAACTATGTAGGCAAAAGGATCGTGTGACTTACAAGGGAAAATGATTATATTATCACCAGATTCTTCATTATCTGAGAAGAAAATGTTGTAACATATTGAAGATACACAAGGAAAGAAAGTTTGAGTCAATGATTTCATGTACTTGAAAACAAAATGTTCAGCTCTAAAGAGCACAAACCCTGATAAACATGTAAGGACCAAGGGAATTTTCTTTCTAATTCTTTCCGTAGCAGTTTACCAAATAAACTTCAGACAACTAAAATAATTACAGAGGCATGAAAAAAATTAAGATTAAACAAAGGTCAAAAAAGGAGAGATTATAATGTGTAACAGCCACATGCAACAAGGTAAATTAATATAACTATTGAAAGATGTGAGAATGGGTGTTATTGTTTGTCATCGAGTCAATTCCAACTCATAGTGACTTTATAGTATAAAGGAGAACAGACACATAAGGTTTCCAAGGCTGTAATCTTTACTGGAGTAGAGATTACATGTAGCATCTAGTGGGCTCAAATCGCAGACTTTTCAGTTATCAATTAAGTGATTAGCACCAGGGTTCACACTGGGAATAACATATGTAAAAAAAATTTACTTTGTATTAACAATAATCAGTGGTAGTAGTATTAGCAATGTTACATGTGAAATTTCTTGTCTATGATATTATGATGGAATGAATAATTGTGAACTATCCTGCCTTTCTCTTTGTCCTATGTCCTTGAACTTTGGTGTGGAAGATGGGAAGTACAGATGTAATAAGAAAGAGGTTAAGTTAAGGCTTTTATTATGGATTGAGTGAAAGTTTACAGGGCAGATTATCAGTTTTACACTCAACAAATCATACACCTTGTTTCATTACAATGATTATAATCCCTTCCATGCACCATCAGTTAACAGTATTTCTCTCTATTCACTATAGCTCTTTTTTTAAAAACACTCAGGCATATATAATAATTTACACCACCAAAGGGCACCTTCTGCAAGTCTGCCCCCTGGTTACCAGCTCTTAGTCCCTCTCTTCCCATGAATCTAGAGTCCTCAGCTGCTCCCTCTCTCCATGTCCCCATCTCTGCCTCCATCTCTGGTATCGCTGTTTCTCTGGATAAGGTCTCACATTCTGCTTGGGTTCTTCTCCCTTGATGGTCCTAGGGTTCCCTATTTCTGGATTATAAGATTAACTACTCCCCTGTTTTTGTTACAAAAATTCTACCTATACAACTGTGACAGTTGCAATTAGTCATGATCACATATAATTTTTTAAAGCGTGCAACACCAAATTCTGGTAACAATGCAGAAAAACTGGATTGTGTATTAATGGTAGGAATATAAAATGGTGTAGCAACGACAACAAAAAAAAAGAATTTAAAGATTTCTTCTAAAATTTAAAATACACTTAATACGTAGCACAGAATTATACTCTTGGGTATTTATTCCAAATAAATAAATAAAACTGTACAAAAAATAAATAAATAACCTGCATGCAAGTACTCATACTAGTTTTTCTCATAATAGCCTCAAATTGAAAACAATCTAAACATCCTTCAGTGTGTGAATGATTCAACAAAATAATATATTTATACCATCAATACTGCTCAACAATAAAAAGGAACAAACTATTGATACAACTACTTCAATGGACTTCAAGTAAATTATGCTAAATGCAAAAAAGATTACCTCAAAAGGTAGAAAGATTAACGGTTGTCAGAGGTTACAGTTTGGGAGGGAAGATGCGTGTCCCTATGTAGGGACCTATAAAGCATGTCTATTAATGGCTGTGCCTCACATACTTTTGCGGGACAAGTCCCTGAAGAATGGCATCACACTTGGTATAAGAGAGGGTAAGAGAAAAAAGGAAGACCCTCAAAGATATGGAATGATACTGTAACTGGAAAAATGTTTTCTCACATTGCGACAATTGTTAGGTTGGCATGGGACTAGGTAGTGTTACATTATGTTGAGCATGGAGTCCCTATAAGTTGGAATGGACTCAGTGGCACCTGGCAACAATAATATAGAGTGGGACAGACTTTTGATGATAGATCAGTTCTTCATCTTGAGTATGGTGATGGGTACACAACACTACATGTGTTATATACACATATTCATGTACACAAATGAATGTATAAATAAGTGGTAAAATCTGAAGAAACTGGATTTTACCATGTCACTTTCATGGCACTGTAGTTATGTTAAATGCTAATATTAGGGGAGGAGGAGTGAAGGGCACATGAGAAACCTCCTTGTACATTTTTTTTTTTTATTATTTAACTTCTTGAGAATTGATAATTATTTCAAAATCAGTGGTTTTTAGACCTAGGCAAGACTAAACAGTGTAATTAAGTATGCACAATTAGGTGAGAAAACTATAGTGAAATGCAAGGAAGAGGTTACCATGTAATCAGGATTGTGGTCAGTTCTGGAGGAAGGAAGAGGTTTGTATTATAATGGGGATGGGACACATGTTGGGAAGGGTTTGATAAATTTGGCACAAATCTGTTTCTTGACTTAAGTATTGTTTACAGGGTACTGGCCTTATGATAATTCACTGAGCTATATTGTTTGTGTCAGTGTTGTGTGTTGTCTGCGGTGAGCATGTGCCTCTACATTCTCAGGGTTTGGTTCTCTGTGTAGAGCAGAGGAAAAGGTGAACAGGGGCCATTTAAGTGCCAGTAGTAGATTGCATTCAGCTAATACCAGACAGATGCTAAAGTCAGGAGGCTTAATGAGATGGTGCATGCACTTGGGTTTATGTCTTTGCATTAATAGGAAAAACCTCCAAACGATCCAGGTTTAAGTAATGAGATGCATTCTGAAGTGTTAAAAGTAGTGTTTTGCTACTAATGAATGTACAAAAAGTCATTTTTCACCTTAAAAATGCATGTTTTTTGAGATACCAGGAAATCCATAGGTTTGGCTGTGGTGAATTATAATCTAATGAATTTGCCATTATCATAAATTATTAAGCCACCACAGAACTGTAGCTGATTAGATTCCAAGGTCTATTAAAGCTTGTTTTTGCTGTGTGTGCTGTCAAGTCAGCTCTGACTCATAGTGACCCCATGTAGGATTTCCAAGGCTTTAAGACTCGATGGCACATAACAACAACAACAACAAGTCTTTATGGGAGCAGAAAGCTTCATCTTCTCCCGAGGAGCAACTGCTGACTTTGAACTGCTGACCTTGTGATTAGCAGCCCAACATGTAACCCACTACCCTATCAGGGCTCCTTTAGGAAAGCTTATAAGCAATGTAATCGGCCTTTAAAAGACTCTTCTGCCTAGAGTGAGCATCCTTTACATTTTGCGTGGAGTAAAATATCAGGATCTGTGCCCTTTAGTGAATGTCCCAGAATTCATTTGACCTCACTCGATTTGCATCTAGAAAAATGCTAGAGATTATTTGAAACCAAATCCAGACCTGTTTCCATTGAATAGATCCCAACTTATGGTGACCGCAATTGTGGCAGAATACAACTATTTCAGCAGAATTTCTTGACTGTAATTTTTATGGAACAAGATGGCCTTTTGCCCATGACACCACTGGATGGGTATCAACCACCAACCTTTTGTTTAGTAGATAAATAAATGCAAGCTGTTTGCACTACCTGGGGCTGTCTGGAAAATATTATGAATGACCTCTAAATGTGGCATATGGATTCTCACCCCACGTTAGCACTTCATAGCTACTAATGACAGAAAAGTCCCTTATCCAGAATTAGGTTCTCAGCACTTGGTAACTGAATGGAGCCGATTGTATGCATCAGGATTCTCTTACATATCCTGGCTGGGAGCATTTCTCAAAGAGGAATTCTGCTGGACTTTCTTTCAAGAAGTATCTTCTGTTCCTCTAGATGTTCCAGGCTGGTCTGCAGGTCCTTTCTAGTGGGAATGCCCCACCTCAGGAGGTTCTGTATGGGGCTCAGGATTCCACCTAAGGTCCTATACACTACAAAGGCTCCACAAGAAACCCAATTCACTGGGCAAGTTTTAGAACCCCTTTTAGGTATTCCAATCAGTCAAAGGCTAAAGACAAGCTTACAAACTTACTATAATTATGTTTCGCAATATTCCTTTCTATCCCACTCAAGTGTCTGTTTTACAATAGTAGGCAAGGGAAACCAGTATCTATAAGATAGTCAATCATCTTAAAATTATTTCCTCTCTTTTACCCATTCAGGCTATGCCTCAATCCCTATATGCCAAGGTAGAACATACATCACTATTTACCTCTGTCCCATATAGCCCTTGCAAACCTACCTAAGTATTCCCCTATGTACCTTGTTCTTTCACCCGTCCCCTTTCTTGTGTATTACCCTCCCTTTCCTTGTTTATTTCCCTCTCCAACATCTGAGCTATGGTGTAACTGTCCCCTAACCTACCTGTACTCTACTCTCTCCCCACTCCCTTCCCTGGTAACCAACAAAGATTTTTTTTTTTTTTCCTTTAGTATGAATATCTTTTCTTAAGCTTTTACAATAATGGTCTTAAGCAATATTTGTCCTATTGTGACTGAATAATTTCACTCAGCATAATGTCCACAAGGTACATCCATGTTGTGAGATGCTTTGCAGCTTCATTGTTATTGTTCAAGGTAGCATAATATTCCATTGTGTATATGTATCAGTTTGTTTAGCAATTCTTCCATCGATGGGCACATAGGCTGTCTCCATCTTTTTGCTGTTGTGAATAGTACTGCAATAAACATTGGTGTGCACATATCTACTCCTGTTCTGGATCATATTTCTTGTAGCTATATACCAAGTAGAGTCCTGGTGTGGTGCTCTGGGTTAATGCATCAGATTGCAAAGCTGTTTGAACTTCAAGGTCGGTGGTTCAAATTCACTAGCTGTTCCTCGGAAAACCCTCTACAGGGTCGCTATGGGTCGGAATTGCCTCGACAGCACTTAACAACAACAACATATACCAAGTAGAGGAATTGCTGAATCATAAGGTATTTCTATTGCCAATTTTCTGAGGAAGCACCATACCGTTTTCCAGAATGGTTGAACCAATTTTCATTTCCACCAACAAGGTAGGAGGTTCCAGTCTCTCCTCATCCTCATCAGCATTTATTGTCCTCTGCTTTTGTTTTTTTTTTAATGTTTTATTGTGAATTATGTGATAGTTTACATGGGAGAACATTAGCTTTACATTCATCCTATCATATATTGTTTCATTGCCATGGTTACAATCCCCTTCATGCATCATCAAGCAACCAAAGGGTACACCATGCAAGCCTGCACCCCGGTTGTCAGCACACAGCATCTCTCCCTCTCTAGGTCTAAAGTCCCCAGCTGCTCCATCTCTCCACATCATTGTCTCTGCTTCCATCTCTGGCATCACTGCTTCACTGGGTAGTATCCCGCTTTCCGCTCTTCTCCCTTGATGGTCCCAGGGACCTCTGGTCTTAGACGGAAAAGTCAATCACTCCCCTCCTTTTGCTACAAAATGTCTACCTTTACATTTCCAACCCTCACAATCATTCCTGATAACAATTATTTACTATTTTACCACAAGAGACCTATCTGCATTTCCTTTCATCAGCCTTGCCTAGATAGATTGGATACTACTCAGTGGAGATTCTACCTTCCTCCATGACTTCTGGATCTAGGTTCCCTCTTGAAAGCTTGTAAGCCAGTCACTTCTTGCCTTTGTAACCCTCCCCACCCCACCCATTTTAGGTAGCCAATGTCCAAGTTGCCCATCCCTGTCTACTCTGGGTATGGAACAGGTGGGAATGATCCTCGCTGTAAAGATTTGTTCCCTCTTTTGAGCTACTGCATCCATAGATGTAGGTCAAGTTCATCAAATGGTATTAGATTACTCTATTTTTCCTCTTCTTTCTTTTTCTAGTTGAGTTCTGATCATCCAGTCATTGAAGCCAGGTCAAGTGGGTATTATCTGCAAGTGTGGGTGTTCTTGTGCATATGCCCTCTCTTCTTATCAGCTGGACGCTTCA
>NW_006408561.1:2238204-2239275 GCF_000296735.1 Chrysochloris asiatica
TGATTGTTCCTGTAGTGCTTTCCTGACTTCTTCCTTATTTTTCTCAACTCCATTGTAAAGTGTTTTGAAACATTTTATAATTATTTTTCTGAATTCCTTCTCAGGAATTTCCAAGGCCTGCCCTCCTTCCAGAATGGAGTCCAGGTCTACCTTGAGGTTATTTGTCTCAGACATTTTATCTTGTTTCTGGACATGTGCTGATATGGTCATCTGCTTTTGCTTCTTGGACATGTTGAGTGTTAATCTGTGGCCTTAATACTTAATTGAGTATGTGTTTTGGTATTTATGTTTTCTGATTATTTCCAGGTAGATGTGATCAGGATGTGGGCTTCCCTTTTCACTCTTCTTATTGCTTAACTCAGAGTAACTTTTACAGGTGCTGTCTGCCTCCCTGGTATATGGCAGTTGCTATTGGTTCTTGCCTGGATTTTGGTGTTTTGTAGAGTGTGATTGTAGCTTGACTATATGGCAGCTGTTTCTGTCTCTTCTTGGGTAATATATATAAAGAAAGAGTCCTCCAAAGGCAGAAGGGGGAGCATAAAACAGCAAGACAGCAACAGAAAAAAACAACAAAAAGGAAAAAAAAACAACAACAAACCAACGAAACAACTACAACAACAACAAAAAGCTAGACTGGATACTGTAGTGTATAATTGGAGAAAAGGGAAAGGAGGGAGAGAAGGAAAAAAAGAAAAAAATCTGTAGCCTAATATGAGTATGACTTTAATGTCCTCTTTCATCTTCTTTCCTTCAAAGCTGACTGGGAGATTTCAAGATGCCACTGTTGGTTGTTATGCTATACCTCAGGATTTAATTTTATTTTTGGCCTGTTTTATTTTTAAACTCACTTTCCCTCTCCACACCCCTTGTTTTCTGGCCTTTTCCATATTAGAAATAAACAGTTCAGTGCCGGCTCTTGGGTTGAGATTATCTGTGCACATGCATGGCAGAAGAACCCACCAGTGGTGAGGGTGGGGTGTTTCCACTCACTCAGGCACCCCCTCTAGTCACCAGAATGTAACATGGTGCAAACAGTGGTGGTGGGGGTGGGGGTGGGCAATGAACAGATAC